>NC_084999.1:4863168-4875668 GCF_963854185.1 Sardina pilchardus | reverse complement strand
CTCCAACACAGAAACATGGATCTTACTGAAACGTATTTTATTTCAGATTTGAGCCGTGCGGTTGCACCACACCTCATCAGGCGAGCCAGAGCGGGGTTTCCCTTTGATTTCTCCATTTCGAATCGAGCCATTAAGGTCTGGTGAGTGTGATGTCCCTGGAGATGCACTGGCCTCCTTGTTAGTCTCTATCTCCACCTAATCCTGTCTTAGAAGCTTTTCTGTTTACATGGATAAGCGCTGGCTGGCTAGTAGGCTAATCTTATGTAGAGAAAGCCATTGAGAAGGCACAGCCCCGAGCTGTTGGAGTCTGTAAATGTCCATATCATTCAGGCAACTAAATGGTGAGGAATCTGCAATGGTTAAATCTGGGGGACTGGGGTGGCGTGGGGTGGCGCGGTGTGGCGCGGCCATGCCAGCGATAAGGGGCCTGCGAGCAAGGAGTCTTGGAATGAAATTAGAGCATTATGGGGTTGGGGAAGCGCGATCCGGTCCTCCCAGCGACAAATCCAGAGGCAACCTCAACGCGTCCGTCAGCCTGGAAGCCGCTTGCGAGCAAGACAGCGGCTTTAATCTCAGGGCTGCACACGACACTGTTAGTAGCACACAGACATTTTACAGCTGTTTACTCCGTGTTCCTGGCTTTTGCTCTTGTTTTTCCACTGCTGTGTGTCTGTAATTGGACATTGTTCTGGATTCCATTTGACTTCCCATTTTGAACACTATTTACATTTGCAATTACTGCTCTTTAGGTTTTTATTTTTTCCTAACTGTCATACTGGTTCCAGACTTTTATGAGATGAAATTAAACATTTGAAATGATTATTATTACTACTATTAGCATTTTTCTTATTATTATAATAACATTATTATTATTATTATTATATTATTATTATTATTTGAATTATTTACATTGTTATTATTATCATTATTATCATTATTATTATTATTATTATTATTATTATTATTTCTATTGTTACTACAAGTCAGAGAAACACTGTACACTGACACTCAAACGCACACGCAAAAGCACATACAGTCAGAGTTTGTATAACCACATGTTGGTTACAATAGCAGTGAGTTATGTGTGTGTGTCTGTCTGTGTGTGTGTGTGTGTGTGTAGATTCCTCATGCTGTCACAAGTGCTGAATTAATCAAACTGAGACCACGCCAGCCTGCGCATGTGCCAGCCTCAGCACTGAGCGTCATCCTGGTGCTGGTCACGGCGGCTCCACCGCGCTCCACCTCATCTGGGCCACAACTGAGCCACAACTGAGCCGCGCTCCACCTCATTTGGGCCACAACTGAGCCACAACAGAGCCGCGCTTGTGCCTGTAGCAACACTGTCTCCTCTCCAGGGCGGGTTCGGTCGGCCACTGAGTAGTGTGCTTGCTGGCCTTACCAGGACCTCACACACACACACACACACGCACACACACACACACACACACACACACACACACACACGTCACACGCGTGCGCACACACACGTCACACGCGTGCGCACACACACACACACACACACACACACACACACACACACACACACAAACACACATACATACATGCATACACACACACACACACACACACACATACTCAACATCTACAACACTGATCACATCCTCAGGTAGTCGGAAACCGCATTAGCAGATGGAAATTCTTCCTGTTCTCTCTTTAAATATTACTACAGTGCTATTACTCTTGTAATGGCATCTAAGGGCCACGCAAGTCTTGTGTTGCGAATACTGGAAATGCCAGAATTGGCAGTTACTGTATAACAAATGCTTATGGATTTGAAATGTTACAAATCTTTATAGCACAAAAAATAAAGCAAAATACATTTAAAAATCTGCTAACTCAAAAGTGCCAGATGTATTTTAAAATATCTGAAAATTACAAATAAATGAATTAGTATATTTTATCATTTTTAGTAGATTTATTTCCACGTACCTTTTCTGTGATACAAGTTGCTCTCTCCTTTCTATATTCCCATACATATTGCAATTTAAAAATATGGTCTGGTGAAAACTAGGGGGTGATGAATGCCAGGATTGTTATGATAGATGATCATCTCTGATGAATATGGAATTATAAAATAATTCATTGTATTTTCCTCTATTTAATCACATATAATCACTTAACAAGCCACAGACAAATGGTGAGGACGTTTTTTTGGATACACCCTTTCCTGTACACTTGCAATCAGCCAACCGTAAGCAACAGCTTGCTTGCTGTCAGCCAGTAACCTATATACACCATGGCTCACTCTGCGTTTCCATGACGGGGACAGTTCCAGATCTATCAGGCTTCTAGTGTTTTCCCACTCCTACTCCAGATGAATGTGCGCTGGCCTCGGCTGGGGCTCGGAAGACCAACGTTGATAACTGTAGGGATCACTCTTTCTCCACACAGTGGAACAGCTTCGTCTTGGAAGGGTTGTGTTAGTTTCTGCAAGGACATTTTGGTCAGCTTCTCGGCAGGCTTAAAAACAAAAGAAAGAAAATCCTCACTCAATTGCTCAGTGGGTCGTGTGGTGTGTTTACATTGTAATTTTTCAGTGATTGTGATTAATAGCCTTTTGCGGAAATTTTTAGAAAGATAGCAAAAAAAAAAATGTCCAGGTGTGTCACTCAGGATCCAAACTGAGCCGCTTGGATTCAGATGACAGCCCAGTATTGAGGCTTCAGAGATGCTGGAACTGTGCATTTAATCCCTGTACAACAAGTTCAAACTGTCCAACATCTGCAGAAAGTGTTCCACGGGCTATTAGCACGAATGTGAGCGTTCATTTTTGCTCTGAAACGAGGGGAGGGAGACGTTCTAAAGGGATCTCCAGACAAGTCTTCCTATCATATGGTTGTGGCATCAGTGTAACCAAACAAAAACGTGATCTGAAATAAATGACACGTTTCCCCTGGCTCGGCTCAATAACAACAACAAGAACTGCACAAGAAAATAATAAAATAATATAGAAATAAAATAATTTGTAAAAAAAAAAAAAACATACCGGAGACAGACAGTGCTTCTTAGTGTTTCCTGCTTAAAAAGGACCTGAATTGGGTGAGAGAGACACATGTGTGCTTTTTGGAGGGAGAGTTTGGCGGCTTTGTGTGTGTATGTGCCCATGTGTATGGGTGTGTAAGAGTGTGTGTGAGTCCCTGTCTGTGCCTGTGTGTGTGTGTGTGTGTGTGTGAGCGTAAGCGTGAGCGTGTGCGTGTGTGTGAGTATGTGTCTGTGTGTGTGTGTGTGTGTGTGTGTGTGTGTGTGAGCGTAAGCGTGAGCGTGAGCGTGTGCGTGTGTGTGAGTATGTGTCTGTGTGAGTGTGTGTGTGTGTGTGTGTGTGTGTGTGTGTGTGTGAGTGTGTGTGTGTGTGAGTGTGTATGCGCGCGCTGCTGCTGCGTTCCCGTGCGTTTCATGTGTGACTGAGTTATTGCCTCTCTGTCGTCCCCTCGGCTCCCTCTCTCCTGTTTGCGCTGCCGGCAGGAGATGAGATTTGCATTACAGCCGTCGCCAGAGCCTGCCAAAAAATATCCGCACATTAGTTTCGCCTGGGTGTGTAAATTATTGTTCAAATTGATGAGCTTAGTAATACAAATAAAGGTCAAATCACAATTTCCAGATGTGCGGCAGGCTCCGAGGCAGAGCGCCCATTCTGAAAAATGAAAAAGAAAAAAATATATATAAAAATAAAGCAGTCACATTTTTCAGTTATTTGTGAGTGAGTGTTTTTTGTTGTTGTTGTTTATTTTTTTTTATTTCATTTTGTTGTTTGTTTGTTTTTTTTTCTCTGGATAGGCAGCTCTGTCACAGGGCTGCATTCTATTCCAGCCCACCGTCCAGTGCTGACCAAATCAAAATGGAAACCTGTTTTGTTATTGTTGTTGTTGTGGTTGTTGTTGTTGTTTTGGCGTGGGGACAACTGACTGGGTGACACGCCTCTCCTTCCTCCTCTGCTTCTTTAAGTCTCCAGCAGTTCATTGATATGAAAGCAGAGAACACTTGAACCCACACAGTGAGAAGCTGCTTTTTGCTATTTTTTCTTCTCCCCCTTTTTTCTCTCTTCCTTCCTTCCCTCTGCTTCTCTTTTTTTCTCTCTCTCTCACCTCTTTCTTTTCCTCTCTCTCTCTCTCTCTCTCTCTCTCTCTCTCTCTCTCTCTCTCTCTCTCTCTCTCTCTCTCCCTCTCTCTCTCTCTCGTCCTGTCGTTCTTTCTGTGTTTAATCTTGCCACAGTGTTGAGCTGTGCCTGAGGTGGAAGGCAGTGATTCACCGCGGCACAAAAATCTGCATTTTGGGGGGAAAAAAACAAGATGGACATAAAAGATGGGGCCCTGTGCGCGTGTGTGTGTGTGTGTGTGTGTGTGTGTGTGTGTGTGTGTGTGTGTCTGTGTGTCTGTGCACAGGACTGGCGTTGTCGCCGGTTAATGGAAACATTCTCGCACGGAGAGAGGGGGCGGGCAGTGTGTGTGTGTGTGTGTGTATGTGTGTGTGTGGGGGGGGGGGGGGCATTATCAGGACCCAGCAGACGTACCTGGCAGCCGAGAGCTGTGCGCCCAGCCTGAAGCGTCCCTGTAGGCTGGCACCTGCATAATCTGTGTCAACAGGTTCCAAACGGCCCGCAAGAACCAAAAGACAAAGACATAAATACTTACAAAGTATTTGTCTCCCCCCACTACATTTGCTGTTCTCTCTCAAGCCCTTTTTTCTTTCTCTCTCTTTCTTTCTTACTTCTCTCTCTCTCTCTCTCTCTCTCCCTCTGTTCTGACTCAGAGTGCCAGTTAACAGCAGCTAGCTGGGTCCGTAGCTTTCAGGCCTACAACTCATCGCCTGAGGATCAGAGTCCCTCTCAAGAACAAAGGAGAAAAAGAGAGAGAGAGAAAGAGAGAGAGAGAGAGAGAGAGAGAGAGAGAGATGGCACTCGTTTAACATTTGCAGAGTGGGTAGCTGCCTGCTAGAAAGGCAACCATGCCAGGAGAAGATACAGGAGAGTGGCAGTTCAAATGTCTGTGTGTATATGTGTGTGTGTGTTTGTGTGTGTGTGTGTGTGTGTGGGGGGGGGTTATGTGTGTGTGTGTGTGTGTGTGTGTTTATGTGCGTGCGTGGGTGTGTGTGTGTGTGTGTTGCTCAAGGATCGGTGTTATTCAAAGCAGGCCAGGGAGCTGTATCTGTTTCCCAGGACAAGGCAGGTTCAGATCAAAAGGTCAGTGGAGGACTCTTGTCTGCTGCAGTGTCAGAGGTCTGCACTCTAGACCAATGGGTTTAGTGTCCGCGTGCTGCTGTTGTTGTTACCCTCGACCCCCACAGGGCTGTGCAGCGCTTTATAGTTGGCTCCGTCCACACGGCTCTGTGTGGAAGTTAAAGTTGTAAAAGTCGACTGATATCTAGCAGACACTTTGTATGAGTGTGTGTGTGTGTGTGTGTGAGAGAGAGAGAGAGAGAGAGAGAGAGAGAGAGAGAGAGAGAGTGCTCATATCACTTAAAAAGGTACTGGTCCAATATACTTCATATTTACATCCCAGTACCATATATTGCTTCCTCTGCATGATCCTGCACCCTGATCCCAAATCAGGTTTCTGACTTTACCTGGACACAAAGGTCTGCGATTGCCTTTTGTCTCACCATGAGACAGAGGTGTGTTGCCGGGATGTATGTTTGGGAATGTCTCTCTAGGTGTGTACCGTATTTTATGTTTTATTGGGTGTGAGGAAAGTTGGACTGGCTTGTCTCTCGCACAGCAGCACACAAAAAGAAGGCTACAGCCACATCATAGACATTGTGAAAATTGTGTTTATGTGTGAGTTCTTCTGACTGACCCTCAACCCCACCCCACATTCCAGCCTTCAGCTTGTGTAAACAACAACATAAACAAACAAATCAACAAACAAAGTGACACAACAACACAAAGAGCATAAAGAGACAGACAGACAGAGAGAGAGAGACCTATCCATTCTGTTGGCTTGTCTTTGCTGAAGTCATCTATTTATAATCAGTCGGACTGATAAATGTTTTAATAAACATCCTACATAATTTATAGTGTGCAGCCCAGTTTTTAATTGACGTATAGCAGATTTGTACACAAGATCAAAAGGCGGATTAAAGCAATGTATATATTACTGGCCCTGAGTTTCCACGCCATGCTCAACTTCTGAGGAGATCTGAGAGGAGGTCTACACTGCCTGCCCATCTATTATTCATCAGGATAATTAAGGAAGTGATTGATTATTTGATTATTTTTGACTGGGCTGGTGTTGAGACGTCATGTTCACTAGCGCTACAAGACAACGACCATAAATCCCAGTCTTTGTTACACTTCACACGAGCCTCAAAACGGCATTCTCTTGTATAGTTCACACACACACACACACACATGCACGCGTCACACGCACACACACACACACACATACTTTCGCTCACACATATCCTGCTGTAGCTTTTTATCTTTTCAATTACCAATCATTTATTTGCTCAGAAATGCTTTGCCAATATACAGAATACCCAAAAAGTTTATTTTAACTGAATTGAAATTGGATATCCAAAGTTTTTTTTTTTTTTTCCCCAAACGGTAGACTCTTACCCTAAATGGATCTCATCACTTTAAATAGCGCCTCCTGACAGACCTGGCTCCTTAATAAGATCTTTTGGCCTGTGTCGCTCACAAGAGCCATAATTATGCTGTCTCCCGTCGGCACCGCACAGCTCAGCTCAGCTCCGAGGAGCCGGCGTTCACCCGGAATTTCACACTCGTCCACTGGGGAGCCGGCGAGATCCGTGAGGAAGTTGTAGGTGTGCTTTCCTCATTACGCTCACAATGGCCGAGCTGTTCGCTCGCCCGGAGCCCTCTCTCTCCGCCTCAATAGAAACGCCAGCAGCCAGTAAAAGAGGCTTTTGAGCCGAGCGCGCTGGAACAGGTCTCTTTTTTAATATTTAACTTGTCAACATTGTTCTCAGCGGACACAGGGGCCCTCCATCACGGCTGTCAAGGCGTTACCGTGCGCCCCACCGTTGCCTCCGCTCTCTCTCTCGCGCGCGCACACACACACACACACACACACACACACACACACACACGACTCCCTGCCTTCAGAGGAAAGTGTTTATCTTTCATCTGACTCATTAGACTCGTCTGACCCCAGCAGGCTCTGTCACAGTCTCTTAAGATGCCGTGGGCTTTTGTGGCCGCCCTGCACGGCTCAACAGTGCGCTGTGGTCAAGCTCCTGAGAGGTGATGTGTTGACCCACGTGGTGTTAAGGTGAAAGTGAAGGATCCTTCTAGAAAACACTAATCACTCGACTCCGCCACTCGAGTGTTTCCCCCCCCTCCTCCACCCCCGCTAGGAATCTATTCAAAACCTGCCATCCCATATTGTGAAGCATCTGTGAAATGTTAAACACTGTGTTCTTTCATTCATTCATTTGCCCACTCTGTCTCATTCATCTCTCACACATTCTTTCTATCTTTCTTTCTTTCTGTCTGTCTTTCTTTCTTTCTGTCTGTCTTTCTTTCTTTCTGTCTTTCTTTCTTTCTTTCTTTCTTTTTTTCTCCTCCCATGCTGCCCCCTTGTTCATGGCGGGAAAGCAGGGGGTGGGTGGGACCTCTGTGGGCGTTGAGTGGACAGTGATGGCGTCCTGCTCGCTGGACGAGGCCCCTCGAGTCCCCACGACGACCGACACCACATTAATTATTACTGGGAGGAACAATGCGAGAAGGCCAGCTCTCCGACTCCTCTGCGCTGAGAAGCCTATAGAGCCCTGCCAGAGCAGACAGCGGCCATTTCATCTCAAGAGTGTAATAGTTTGACCTTTTGCTCTCTGGAGTGAGCTAAAGACAGGCCGAGAGAGAGAGAGAGAGAGAGAGGGAGGGAGAGAGAGAGAGAGAGAGAGCGCAGAGACGGAACAATAGCGCTAAGATCTGCTCAAGATCTATGGCGGTGAGACACACGTGCAGGGCAGACGTGCTCTCTGTCAGTTATAGCCATGTAATGAAGTCAGTGTTTGGTAGAATTTACAGCCTGTTATTAATGTCACTGACCCCTCCCACACACACACACACACACACACAGGCGTGCGCGCGTGCTCTGTATTCTGGCTTAGTCTGTTATATTTCACCCGTCAACCCAAATCCTTTTTACAGGCCTGTCCTTTGTAACCTCTGCACAGAAGACACAGGCAGTGAGTTGTTTTTCTTCTTCTTGCACTGTTTTGTTTTGTTTTCCCTCTTAAACGCCCCCCCCCCCCCACACACACACCACACACACACACACACATCGTGAAGACTACTGCTACAGAGCTCATAGATGATCACAAAGGCAATGAGGCTTATTTTCAGCCACAGCGAAACACTGGCGCTAACTTCAACTGTCCGTTATAGTTCCCCAGGACAGATGGCAGCATCTCACATGCAGGATGGGAACACTCATGCATAATAAGTTGACATCCTGACAATACATATGGGAGTGGCATATTTGTTGGGTGATTTGTTTTTGAAATAAATGCATTTTCTGAAAAAGAATGTGTAATTTTTTTTTTTACTACAACCTACTTAACCTCTCAAGAGTGTAGTAAATTAGCGGTTCTCGCAGGGTTCTAAAGACTCAGGGTTCTAAAGACTCTGTTCAGGGAGAGATCAATCAGCCTTCTCTGTCCTTTCTCTCGTTGCTGTAGGGAATGTATGTGGGTGAGATCAGAGGTTAATTAAACCACATTCATCAGCACAGCTGACACTAAATTGAGCACCAATTACCAGCTAGGTGTCTCCCTAAGATTACATGGGCCACCCGTCACTCATACACTCAATTTTATAGGTATACGCATAAAGCCTTGCCCACATACATACGTACATACATACATACATGCATACACATACACACAAACACCCCCCCCCCCCCCACACACACACACACACACACACATATATATACAGTTATTCAAATGTATATTGTTGCATTAACAACAATGCACATTGCACATTGTTGCATTAAGAATTTTGCACAACATACATGCCAACAGTGACTGCAGCATATAGCAGAAATTCACTTGACGATATCTGTACATCTCTCCCAGATGGTCACACTGTTTTACTGAGCATAATTAAGAGTCGCCATACTGGTTATGTTTACAGGTTTACTTAAGAGACTCCAACTCCAAAAGACAAAGAGTATCAGACACACTCAATGAAGGATCCTTATAAGCCTTGAAGTGTGTTAAACGTGGGAGGTTCATCACCCTCGGACCTGTGAGATGTGCCGACGGGATAAGGCGTGATAAGACCTGGTGCACTCACGTTTGAAGCTCGCGTCTGGAAACGCCTCGTCTGCGCTCTCTTGTTCTCTCAACTCACAGGAATGCCTGGAGCTTCTCTCTCTCTCTCTCTCTCTCACACACACACACACACACACACACACACACACACACACACACACACACACACACACACACACACACACACACACCACATCTTAGCTCTCCCATAACACCACAGCAGTAGGGCCTAATTTGACCACATTACCTCAGTCCCCACCAGATTGCCTAAATAAAGGCTGTTACATCAGGGCAGGCCCGTAGCACCAGTGTAATATCCATCACTGCTCGCCCCAGACGTCCAGCACAGGGCCTAAATAAAGACCCGCAGCCCAGCCTGGCCAGTCCAGTTGTGTCCATTGAAACTAGGTGGGCACGCACCCACCCAGACGTTAGACATTTTTAAAGTTATCCCCCAAAGTTCTTCAATGACAAATTTAACCACAGCCAAACAAAACCCACTCTAGTTGTACCAATCCATAACTCCATAACCAAACCATAACGTCCTCACCGCAATATCATAAACATATGTCGAAGAAAGAGGCAATGAAAGTGGAGTACATTTCTTGAACATACTGATAAAGCAAATCTAATTTATTCTGGATTGAGGTACTAATCAGTAGCAGATCGTCAGATCACTGTTTTGCTTTGGCTTTGACAAACAGTAGGCTGGTCCATCAGCACCCTGTTGCCCTGAGAGTCTGGTAGACATGGGGTCAATCATATAATTACTCTCAGACCGAGGAGCCTGGGAAAGGCTGTGCCCTCCCCCCCTACCCCACACACACACACACACACACACAACGCTTTGATGCCGATAGCATCCGTGTAAGTGTGTGTGTTTGTGTGTGTGTGTGTGTGTGTGTGTGTGTGTGTGTGTGTGTGCGTGCGTGTGTGTGTGTGTGTGCGTGTGTATGTGTGTGTGTGTGTGCGTGTGTGCATGGGAGGGTTGCCCGCCTGGTCACACCAGTTTGTGTTGAGCTGTGACGAGATGCTGCTTGAGCTCTCTATCAGCACAAGGCTTCCTCTCTCTTGACTATTTTGAGTCACTTCCTTCGGCGGCGGGGCCGGGCGTTGACAAGAGCTATCTCTTCCCTTTAACCTCCGCTGGCCCGCACACAGAAATGTTATCACCACCGGAGCACAGACAGATAGCCCTGGTCCGGCGTCGGAGATGGAGAGACAGGCCGAGGACAAGGTTTCCTTGTTCTATGTGTCATATTATGCTTTTAGATGCCTGCCATTTCCCTCAGGATGAACAAAGTATCTCTATTTCTATCTATCTATCTATCTATCTATCTATCTATCTATCTGTCTGTCTGTCTGTCTGTCTGTCTGTCTGTTTGTCTGTCTATCTATATATCTGTATATCTATCTATTAGGCCATCTATCTATCCATCTATACAGTATATCTACCACCACCACCATGTGACAATTATCTGCACTGTTTGTATATTTGTTATTGTCTATGCTAATTGTCTTCACTGCATCTTCATAATCTTATCATTAGTCTTATTTTATTTTTGTCACAAGAAATCTGCATTATGACACACATAGTAAAATCTCTTTAGTGAAATGGACTGGGTATATGACATCAGCACTTCAACACTTCAGGAGAGCTATAACACAGAAAACAAATACATCCATATAAACATAATAGACATTCACAACCATGCTGGCTCTGTTTATTAACCACAATCTTCTCATAGTGCTTTTGACCCACCTGTGTATCATCACCTTGGGTGCAAGTGTTGACTAATGGAGAGATTGAACACTCCTGTGTAAACACACACTAACTACATGTGATTAACTCTAACCTAGTCCTAACCCAGCCCTAAGTACACCATCTTACAAAATGCACTCATAAAAGAGGTCCGTTGTGCTAATTAACTAAGTATTAACTACACATTACCTGAGGCTGGTGCTGCCGTCTGCTATAATATGCCGCCTCTCTTGGGTATTCCATAATGAAGCAGTAATGTGAACGTGCTGCGCTATCCGATTCACTCATATAGAAGATTAATCAAGACCTATTATGAGATGCAGTTCAAGGCCCCCAGGCATCGGTGCTGAGCGGAAGGGGCTTTGTGTGTTTTCTTACTCTGTGACCATATCTACATGTTGGAGGAATATTTATCTCCTGACAAATTGTGCACTCTAACATACTGAATGATAATTCATGATCATAATAATTCTAAGTGTCCATAGTATGATGATGTTTATAGTAACATGCTTCTACACAATATTGCTGCTATGGAAAAGCTACCATTGCAAATCATCACACTCTTTAGACCAATGTGTTAGAAACAACACAACATGTGTCGTCCCTATCTGGACATTAAAACTAATTTAAAATGTTGTGTTATTTTCAACACATTTGTTTTAGGAGTAGAAATGACTGCAATTAGATCATACCATACCACATTTCGTCTTACTCAGCTTTGTGCTATATTATATATATATATATATATATTTGTGCTATATTATATATATGTATATATATTATATATATATATTGCCGGTGTATCATGGATCCCAACCAATAGAATGGAGGGAGGAGATGTAACAGAATCTAGAGAGTGTGGAAGGCCCTCTCTCTCTCTCTTTCTGTCTCCTTCCTCTCTGTATGTTGTGTGAACCCTTCCGGCTAAATGTATGTGTGTAAAACACTGGCAATATTAAACCCGTTTCAAATGTCTTGGATTGTATTCGGTCCACCTCGGAAGACAAGATGTTCATAAAGATCCACCATATCTCACAGGTGTACACACGCTTGTGAAACCCAAGCAATAACAACATGTGCAAAAGTCTGAAATAGCCACCCTGCCCAGTTGTATTATCCGCAGCTCGGAACTAGCTTCCAGGGCTTCTACAAGCATTGGGTTGTTTTGAGGAGAGTCCTTAAAGTGGTTAGGGATGAGGATCATTCATTTAGAGAGCACATAATATCACAACAGCACTGGAGCGGCCCATAGATCCTGCCATCTCGTCCAGCTCATCTTCTGCAGCTCAGCCTCAACACTTTGTTGCTCTGTGTTTTATGATTAGAGCTCTGAGGCAAACATTATTGGATTCGGACCTATAACACACAGACACACATACACACACACACACACACACACACACACATACTCATACAGATATATACACCCCTCACACACACATGTGCACACGTGTCCACACACACACACACACACACACACACA
>NC_084999.1:4855668-4860668 GCF_963854185.1 Sardina pilchardus | reverse complement strand
GAGAGAGAGAGAGTGTGAGAGTGTGTGTGTTTCTCTTTTCATATTAGTCCTGTGTGTACATCCTTGAGGGTATGTGATATTATTACGTTAGGTTTCTTCTGAAAACCACTGCAACCATTCAGTGGGAAGATGCTCAGTAGCAGAATATTTTGTACAAATAGTTTTGGCATGAAATAAAAAATATGTGGCATTGAAAATCTGGCATTTGTGTCCATTGTGCAGTGTTTAATACCATGAGCTGTATTTGTGTCTGTGTGCACCCTGATGTATATCACACTGTATTATAACGGTCAGTAAAATAAGGTACAGCTCCTTCCAAATACATCTGAGTGTAATATTTCACGTCAGCGGATCCATAAAAGAAGCAAGTAAATAAATAAATAAATAAATAAAGACTATGATTTAGATTTGTAGTTTTATCTGCGATCAGCGCTCCGCGGGCGAGAGGAAGGGTATCTGCAGGCCGCCGTGCGATCGTGCGGCTCGTCTCGTGCGTTAGCGGCGCAGCGGCCGAACAGAACAGCCTCTCATGCATATGTGTGCATATGTGTGTGTGTGTGTGTGTGTGTGTGTGTGTGTGCAGATGGGGATGCAGACAGCCCCGGCGTGTCTACAAGAGAGGATCAAACACAGCCTTCCGTTCCACTCCTCCCACCTGTGCTCCGGGGCGGGGCGAGGCGTCCCGTGGCCCCTGTTCAAAGCCCTTCCTTCAGGTGATCTTGGCCCTCTGTTACAGAAAGAAACACATTTTGGATGCTCAAAAATGTACAAAGCACTTCTCGTGTTTGTGGCCCAGAGGGCGGTGGTCATGTTCAACCCCTAAATTGCGTTGGATACCCCCACATAAAAAATGGACTGTACTGTAAGAGAGATACATGTGCAGCATCTTCAAGTCTCGTAAAACCCTCACTTACCTCCCAAAGACCATCCTATTCATATGCACAATAGTGAGTTGAAATACAAGTAGAGGTAGATTAGACAGTCAAGATATTTATCGGCCTGGTGAAACGAAGACAGGTGCAAGCTGATGCATACATTTGTAGCATACAGTTCATTCCATCCCAGTGGCACCTTTGTTTTATGACTGAAGACAGACATCCTTTTAGCTCATCCTGTTTATTGAAGAAACCTTCTGTGCAGTCGGATTTTGACTTATTTGATTTTACCTTTATACAGAGCAGATCTTCCATCATATATGCATATGTATGCATGTAACCTACATATACACATACATAAACATTAGTGTACACACAAACACCAGCTTTGTAATTGATGCGGCATCCAGTCCCAAAAAACAAAACAAACAAAAAAATAAATGAACACAAACACTGCCACACACAGACACAACACAAACACTGCCACACAGAGACACGCACACACACACCTGGTGTCTTGCGAGGAGGTCCCCCTGCCAAGACACACACTCCCCGTCAGTGTTGACCTGCACCCTCGCCTCTCCGAGAGGAAGACGGATGCGTCGCCACGGCAGCCGTATGAGGTTTCCGAGCAGGACCAGATGAATCTGGACTTCTCCCCAAATGAAATGTGACAGGCTCAACGAGGGGGAATTCACACACACACACACACACACACACACACACACACACACACACACACACACACACACACACAGAGTCCCCCTACTCGCACTGTGAGCAGAGGTGAGAAAACAGGGATGATAACTCAGACACTTAATTGAATCGTGGCTTTAAATTTCATAATACAAGACGCCCATGTGACAGCTGCTCCAAAAGAATGAGGTGATGGAACCAAGGGTACTGTATAATAAGCAGAGGGAGGAAAAGAGGGCAGAGAGAGAGAGAAAGAGAGGGAGAGAGAGAGATAAAAAGAAAGAGAAAGACAGAGATAAAGAGAGGGAGTCTGTATTATGGAGAGAGAGAGAGAGAGATGGAGAGAGAGAGAGAGAGAGAAAGAGAGGGAGTCTGTATTATAGAGAGAGAGAGAATGAGAGTGAGAGAAAGTGAGGGAGAAAAGGAAAGAGAGAATTTACCGACTGAAAAAAGCCCAAGAGGTGGGTTATAGTCCTTTTTGATAACAGATAGCCCCCAGTTGTAAGGCCTATTATTCCTGGGCTTTTTACAAAACAAATGCACTTGACAGATGGTTGTGTCATCCAAACCCTTCACCAGCAACCTGATTATGCAGGAAACAATACAATAGAGAGGAGAATCATTACCACAGGAACCCAGTTAGGCCGAAGAGGACAATGCCACGCACTGGGACAAAATTACACTTGTGAAATTGAACAGTGGGAATGAGTTTAACATAAAGTGGGTTACGGCACGGCGATCCGTCATGGGGGCCGGGGCCCATTGTCTGAGCCCGCTTGCATGGCATATGAAGTCATCTGTCATCCCGAGCCGGCCCGTTTTGCCGTTAATGACCGCTCCTTCCCCCCGTTAAGCGGCCGTTCTTTCAGCGCGCGCGCCTCGACCGCAGGACCCTGCTGATGAGACCGAGCGGGGTGAGCCGGGACACCCCGTCGTCACGGAGACGCCCCGATGACGGGTGGCTTCCAGGGCAGGGCATGGATGTGTATGGAGCGAATTATCCCCCCCGGAGCAGCAAACGCCACAGCCAGCGAGGATGCAGGGATGAGAGAGATGCCTGGAGTTGATTAGGAATTTTAAAAAGAGTTTTCCCAGAATCTGTTTGTTATTTCGTTATTACAGCCTTTTTTTATATAGGCAATCATCAAGAAAAATCTGTATCCTGCCATACAATCCCCCCACACAACCACAACACACACACACACACACACACACACGCACATAGGCATATGCATTGAGATGCAGATTAGTAGTTCAAATAAGCACATCGGCTTTGCACATTCTTTTGCATAGCAATGTTCACATATGCACATACATGCACAAGGACATTTGACAGTTTATTATTTCAAGTTCATACACAAAGATGCATGCGGTGGTATTGTTCCTGTATGGTCACGGGCAATAGGGAAGAAAAAAAAAAGAGAGAGAGAGAGAGAGAGAGAGAGAGCGCATATAGTCTTCTTGAAAAGATTCTGGCTGACAGTGAAAAATGATGTTATTATTATATAATTACACGCAGTCTATGCATTTAGATAAGAGCCGGTCCTCTATATGATCCCAGAATAATCTCATTTCTCTTTATTGCTCTATGGGTCCCTGCATAGGGAGAGGGTCTATCATGTGAGATCATCATTTAAAATACCCCAGTGGTTGAGCACAGAGGACACCGACACTTTCAGCTTCACTCGCACATCTAAAGCGCCTGACTTCAGTCTGCTAAACACCACAGTCCACTGATAAACACACTTATTTTGCATATTGCAAGAGTATCATTTAATGTATGCAGACTGACCAAAAAACATTGTGAGCACTATGTAATCTGTTTTTAAATTTAAATATGCCATTGGTTTCCGTTAATGTTGGAATATGCTACTGTTTTGAAGTTGTTTTATAATTATCATAATGCTTTCTATTTGCACTTGATCTGCACATTATGATCCTATTTTGATAATAAGTACTAATTTATATGCATGCATATTGAAAATAACAGTATATTAATAATAAATGTTTAACTAATTATGATAAATAATTTAGGTATAATATTTTAGTTCTGAGATGCTAAATTTCGTGTTTGATTTTTACTCCAGTAATTATCACAAAAGCCTGCGTACGACTGCATTCTGTTGAGTAGAGAAGCTGTGGAGACGACAGGGTGAATTGCAGTAAATTAACAAGCTGTTGGCCAAATGTTTGTTAAGGCTAAAGCAAACACTTCCTCGTCTTTAATGAACTCGCATCCCCTGCTAAAGCTCCCCCCTGACACACACATCTACACACACACACACACACACACCAAACTCATACACATTCCATGCGCATACTCTGCCAGCCAACAGACAGTGAACGCAAACACATAGAGTACACACTGAATTTCTACCATCTCACACAAACACACACACACACACACACACACACACACACACACACACGCTGGACTCACGGGCCGTGTTTGTTACCACAGCAGCCTGGTCGGGCGACAAGGAAGAGCAATGGGCTTTAAAATGGGCGCTGTCATGCGCTGGTGTAAAAGGCTAACAGGCCCTTCCTGACAGAGGACCCGACCAGGAGCAGCCCAGGGAGAAAAAACAGAGACTCTAAATGACTTCGATCTCTGGTGCAATGAATCACCCGCTTGCAAATCCCTTTTTAGCTAATTGCTACCAGCTCGCGAGACCCCCCCACACCTCCACCCCCCTCCCTCCATCCCCTCCACCTCTCTCTCTCTCTCTCTCTCTCTCTCTCTCTCTCTCTCTCTCTCTCTCTCTCTCTCTCTCTCTCTCTCTCTCTCTCTCTGTTCAATATCAATTTCCAGGGCCAGGAGAGATAGCACTTCTCCCAGGAGTGGCGAGTGCCGTGGCTCTGTGATAAAAACTGCACCAACAGCACTTAGTTAGAAAAAAGAGAGGACGAGCGAGAGGCTGTCTTACTCACAGCAGCGAGGCCAGTAATGGGTGTGTATGTGTGTGTGTGTGTGTGTGTGTGTGTCTCTGTCTGTGTGTGTGTATGTGTGTGTGTGTGTGCGTGCGTGTGTGTCTGTGTGTGTGTGTGTGTGCGTGCGTGTGTGTCTGTGTGTGTGTGTGTGTGTGTGTGTGTGTGTGTGTGTGTGTGCGTGCGTGTGTGTCTGTGTGTGTCTCTGTGCGTGTGTGTCTGTGTGTGTGTGTGTGTGTGTGTGTGTGTGTGTGTGTGTGTGTGTGTGTATGTGTGCGCATATGTGTGTGTGTGTGGAGGGGGAGTTGGAGGTGAATAGGGTGGGTGGTTGACCTTGTGAGGGTAACGAATCTTCTACTTCAGAGCAGCAGAGGCAGGATGTCCTCAGGTCTGATTTCCTGGATCACCATCATGAGATATCTAAACCTGTGCCATGGAGAAAACACACACACACACACACACACACACACACACACACACACACACACACACACACACACA
>NC_084999.1:4840668-4850668 GCF_963854185.1 Sardina pilchardus | reverse complement strand
AAGTAACTACTTCTCTTCACAGGCAGTATATTAGGCCGTACGTACAGTACGTGCTCCATGAGATATTGATGTGATTAGCTTGCTCTATTAGTTGGCCTCCAGGAACATGTCTGTCATCATAGTTTGATGGGGAAAGCATTGTGTGTGCACATCTCTCCCTCCCTCTCTCTCTCTCTCTCTCTCTATCTGTGTGTGTGTGTGTGTGTGTGTGTGTGTGTGTGGATGGGTGTGTGTGTGTGTGTGTGTGTGTGTGTGTGTGTGTGTGTGTGTGTGTGTGTGTGTGTGTGTGTGTGTGTGTGTGTGTGTGTGTGTGTGTTTATTTGATGCCGCTGTCTTTCCTCACATTCACACCTCATTCCACTTGGAAGGTTCATAGGAGCTTTAGAAAACACCCAACGATGATCTATCCATCACCTTATCACTTCCTCTATTTATCTGCCATGTGCTTCACACACACACACTCTCACACACACATGACAAGATGTGGTAAAATGCAAAAACAAACCTGCCAATTACAGCATTTACTGTATATGGAGCTAACGTTAAAGTTCACTTTTCACCGACACACATCGTCAAGCTCAGTGTTTAGAAACTGGGGGAAATAATTGGTTCCTTTTTTTTCCAGCAGAGAGCTTGCTCTTGGAGCAATTTGCACCAAGCTAGGCAAGCATTTGCTTCATTGACCACTGTTTATGTGAGCTTGTTGGTGAGACACAATTGGAGGTGTTTGAAAGGGCAATTAGTGCGTGCATATCCTGGGATAGCATTAGTAGCTAACAACAGCCTAGCAAGTGTCATGCAAGTACTTTCAACTTAGGAGTGAGTAATTTATTTCTCAATCTCCCTTGTGAACACATGTGTACACACACACACACACACACTCTCTCTCTCTCTCTCACACACACACACACACACACACACACACATACACACACAACACTGGGCCAAATGTATAAATACATAATCCAAACCAATATGTGCCATTCTCCATTCTGTAAGTACTTCCACACTGAATTGTGCTACTCCGGGGGGAGAGACCCTCTCTGTTCTTTAGATCCAAGTGCTTCCACTGTCTCCCATCTCCAGCTAGCTACGCCGGCAGATCCACAAACACAGACACACACACACACACACACACACACACACAAGGGCCCTCCCTACCAATTACCCCATGATCCATCTTTGTTCTGCCTCCTTGGGCCCCTGTAGCACCTTTTAGCAGTGCTGCACTGATTATGCTCAGTGGGGCTACTCTCCCCCCCCCCCCCATACACACACACACACACACACACACACACACACCACACACACACCACACACACACACACACACACACACACACACACACACACACACACACACACACACACACACCACACACACTCAATATAAATAAATATTTCCCTCTTTAGTGTCATCTGAATATAAATAAATATTATGGTGATTAGCACCTTGCTATGCTGTTCTTTTTTTTAAGGGGGGGGGGGGGGTGCTGATGGACTAAAGAGGAATCTCCTCTCATTATCCAGGCCCTTTATCTGCAGCTTGTTAATGCAAGCAGCCCATTTGTGTACAAAAACTCCTCAGGCAGACACCCCCTGTCTGATTAATTACATGGGAGGGGGCAACAGTGTTACCTAACAGATTAGTGTGCACAGAGAGAGAGAGAGAGAGAGAGAGAGAGAGAGAGAGAGAGAGAGAGAGAGAGAGAGGGGGGGAGAGAGAGAGAGAGTGTAATGTCTATGTTTGAGGGAGTGAGTAAACATGAAGTAAGAGAGGAAGTTGCAGGGAATCAGGGAGAAACTGATTCATGTTTTGTGAACTTCTGTTTCCCCCGAATGTACAGTACAACTTTTTCTGGAGCAAATGGAGACCTCTCTCTCTCTCTCCCATTCTCCGCTGCTGGTCCTCCTCGTTAGCCACGGAGCGCTAGTGAGTCGTTATTAATAGTCCCAGCACAATGCCACCCACCCGCGGCACAGTGGCACGGCCGCGCCGGCCTCCCCGGGGCACGGGGGACACTCTGTGGTCAGGAAGCTAAGTGGTCGGCCATGTCTCAGGAGGCCGGAGAGTTAGCACCTCTGCTCCCCTCCACTCAACTAATGAGCGGGGAGAAAGTCCCCGGCCGTCCCTCCTCATCCCCCATCCTTCCTGCCACTGGGAGCACAATCGATCCCTAATGTCATGGGGCCCTGCAGACTACCCCCCCCCCCCACACACACACACACACACACACCAACTTCACCATCACCCCCCCCCCACACACACACACACACACACACACTCACACACACACCAACTTCACCATCACCCCCCCCACACACACACACACACACACACTCACACACACTCACACACCAAATGCACAAGGGTCCATTGGCAGCAATGATCCTCTCTTGCGTTTTCTCCCATAGGGTCCTAGTGAGGAATATCAATGAGTTCATATTTTGGCTCAATGAATACAATGCAGACAAAAAAAGTACCAGCTGGCCATGATGACTGTCTGTATAGTAGGGGTCACGCTCGTGGAAATAGTCTCTACCAAAACCCTCAGATCTTATAACTTACTCATCAAGCAAACGGCTTACAGTATGTGTGTCTCCAAAACATGATAGATTTCTTTTCTATTTTCTATTACACTATGCTCAGCCAACAAGCTCAATGACTCTCTGTCATGTGAATCGATCTCTTATACTATATATTTATCTGCTTCTTCATAACTGTTTACTCTATGATTTGGCTTAAATAAGAGACTTTGTGATCTGTGTGCGGACTGCTCGTTTGCTAGGATTCCCTAAGGAGCGCAATCTTATAATGCTAAACTGAGACTGAGTGGAGATTTAGTTAATATATTTCTGCCTACTGTTGGCTGAGTGAGCAGGGCTAGATTACAGTTAGTTGAAACACATTCTGATCTTCCTTTAAAGTTACTGTACGTCATATGATTGAGCGCTGTGGTGTTTTCTTGAGATATATCAGAAAGTAAAAGGATGGTGTTTGTGGCATAAGTACCACACAACACGACTGCTTACTGTGATCTTTCTGACTGTGAAGATGTCATTGGTGCTCATCCATGCCGACCGCAGGGCCTGAATTAGAAGTTTTTGAGCCATGTCTCACGGCTCACAGCTCAAACTGCTCTCTGGACATGTCCTCGTGTCTGTCCCTGTCGCTTTTTTTTTATCCTGCAGGGAGATTAGCAGAATTATGCCATGCTTTCTCTGCTCTCGGGCCTGTAAGGAGGCGCCGATCCTCTTAAGTATGTCACTACAGTGCATACTGCACTCTCCATCCCCGCCGTGTTTAATGCAACTTTAAGTGCTTGCCTTGCCAAAGGCAGAGGGACAAATATGGTACAAGCAGCTAAGTATATCTTCCCGAAAACTTGGGCCTCTAACCATGGAACCAAAACAGATTTAAACTCATTTGCTTGTGTGTTCACCAAGCGTTTACTCGAACGACTGATAGGATGAGAAGACTCGCAATCATAGTATATATACACACAACAGTGTCAACTGAAGTGTCAGATAAGTTTTCTCAGTATTTCACACTGTTAGAAGTCTTATACTTGCGATCCATGTCTAATTACAGAATATTCCCCACTTCAGTTCACAACTTATTTGCGATGGTGTTGTCTGAATGAGCCAATATGAAGGATTTTAAAGACTGCTACGAGAATTATTATCTTTATGAGACCATTGTTGATCTGCTGGATGAGTTCTGACCCAATTTACCAACAAGGAGTGCAACAGGGTTCAGTGCTGGGTCTTGTGTCATTTGAAGTTAGTCAGCCCTCTTTCAAGTGGTGATTACCTCCTTCTGCGAGTAGTAACAATAAAGATCAGCATTCATGTGCTCACAGAAGCTTTTCTCAACAAAGGAAAGATATCCAAGGAATGCAACAGCACAATTTAGAATAGTATTTCTGTCCATTCATGCTTAGGTTTCTTAAGTGTGAAGTCAATGCAGAATGTGAAAATCCTCATCAAATATATATATATATATATATATATATATATATATATATATATATATAAGTATATTGTTTTAAGACAATTCCTTGCAAGAATGTAACAATGCAATGTGTCTATAGATCTGAACAAGTACATGAATAAAAACACTGATAAAATAGCAAATGTTTTTTTTTTAATTATTATTATTATTTATTATTTTTTTGACAGACTCAAAATAGACTCTACACATTTTATGCAATACAGTACTATATATCATGTGCTATGCCAGTGGTAGGCATACTTTCTTTGTGGGCTAAACTTACCTTGATCCACTAAACCCCAACGGTGAGCTACATAATCACAGTACTTCCAACCAGCTCTTAGGGAGTGGAAAAGAATGCTTACTATATTTGAAAGCCTATTTCTTGGGTTTCTCTGTGACTTTTGAACTAAATATGGGTGTTGGTCCGCCTTGCTGCTTTATTCTGAGTCTCTGCTTGTAAAAAAAGACCATCAAATTACTTTAAAAAATCAGGTAGACAATATTAGCATCATCTACTGTAGCTGCCACTTCACATAGCTAGCAAGCTAGTTGGCTATTTCCCCAACACAAGCTTAAGTTTGCAATAAAAACAGAAGAAGTAACACACTCTAGAATTATTTATTTTGTTTTAATTACTGTAGGCCTAAGTTAAAGAGAAGTTTAAACAGACTATACTTCTGACAATTGAATGAGAATAAGCAGCAACTTAACTCTCGTCTTCATCAGCTATCACACTGTAAAACCTGAACTGAACTTGTTAGAATTCTTCGATTACAACTGTAAAAACTATCAATCTAAAGGAAGTCCAGCCACTTTGACAGTTTCTCCAACCATCATACAAAAGCCAAATGTCCTCACCAGCCCACTCTCAGGAAGACTGAGCTTGCATAGAAATTAAGTTTTTGAAGCATTTGTCCAATAAATGTCTAGCTTAAGCTGCACTGGGAAAAAAAATATTAGCTGAAGTGCCATTGAAGTTAATTGAAGCTGCACTTCAATAGGTTTAAATGGGTCATGTTGCCATGGGATTATGGGTGGGGGGGGGGGGGCACAACAATATTGATGTAGAATAAGAATTTAGTTGGTGGCTCTAAATAAAACCTAAATGTAACCTATTTGTACATATTTTATTGAAAAGAGCTTGCCTTGAAGTTGTAGGGCCTCTGTTGTAATATATGCTTGACCAATTTACAAAATAAAAAGTGTGAAATGTTTTAGAAAGAAATAACATGACGTATCACTCTCAATAAAGTGCAAAGATACAGAGATAGACGGTATGAATTGGATCCAAACAAAAATCTGTCACTTCCTATTGCAAACATCAACAACCAAATATCACTTCAGAATTAGCATTATTTTGCCAATGTCCAGAATATTCTCGCCTCTATGAAAATATTCAGTGTTCAAACTTCAACCATTATTAGAAATGACAGTCAGACTTGATGAAATTGTACTTCCAATTGGAAAAACTAAATTGTCATCAGACCAACACGATCTTCTGATGCTGCTGCCATACTAATTCAGTGTGTGAACATGGATAAATATATTTAAATGCCATAATGGGATATTACTAAGCAATCTCCCTCTTTTCTCTATTCCTCGCCTCCCATTCTCTCCCTATTAATCTCCAAACTTCTATTTGCATGTAAATGCGGTCAACTTTCATATCATCAAAATACCACAGCAGGAATTTGCAGGGATGAGCAGGAAGGAGAAGGAGAGGAGAGGAGAGAGAAGTGGGGAAATGGTGCGGTGCCATTATTTCTCATTCACAATCACATTTAGGATATTTATGAGCAGCTCTGACCCTTTCTCTGAGGTTAGAGGCACCGAGATCTTTAGCAGCCTGGATACGTTCAGGGGGATGGCGACGGCTGCATGTCAGTAATAGGTGTGTGTGTGTGTGTGTGTGCGTGTGTGTGTGTGTGTGTGCACGTGTGTGTGTGCGTGAGTGTGTGTGGTAATTAATAGTGTGGAAGTCCCCACATAGTCCCTCTCTCTCTCTCACTCTCTCTCTCTCTTTCCCTCCCTCTCTCTCTCTCTCTCTCTCTCTCTCTCATTTCTCCCTCTCGTGCTTATTCTGTCTCTGTTTCCCCCCGCACATTAGCAGCCTAACACTCCAAGTCAAGGGGGAATGCTTGGGCTGAGGGTTGGAGCTCAATCTCTCCCTGCGCATATGGATTCCATCACTCCTCTGTCTGCACTTTTATCTCTGAGCAGCGTGGGCCCCAAGTCAAAGGGAACCCTAATAGGTCACTCACAGGTAACCCCTGCAAATCCTCCAGGCCATGGATCTGTCCCATCCCTAAACACAAGGGGGTGGAGGTACACTCAGGCATTTCTTTCTCTTGTTTTGCTAAGTTAATGGTGTTGATTATGTATGGGTTCAACTGGTTGTGATTGACGAATGGGTGCAAATCAGTACGTATGCCTAAGGCAAGATGTTATCCGAAAAAATACAGTTTACCCTCAATTTAGTTCACTTATATACAGCAAGAGGTTCTGTAAACAATTATATATCATGTAGACTGCAAAGGCAACTTTAAAACTGTATGTGATTACTATTTGTTTTTTTTTTCTTTCTTCTTGCTTGCATTCACAAACAAACAAACAAACACTGTCTAAGCACTTAGCCCCCAAGACAAATGAGATCTCGATTTCCCAAGTGTAACAGATAGGGCGTCCTAATGAATATT
Organism: Sardina pilchardus; assembly: GCF_963854185.1. NCBI lineage: Eukaryota > Metazoa > Chordata > Actinopteri > Clupeiformes > Clupeidae > Sardina > Sardina pilchardus. The sequence continues at coordinate 4,843,976 of NC_084999.1, read as the reverse complement.
ATAATATATGATTCTCCTTCATATAATTATAGCATAATTATTCCTCTTAAACATATATAAAAGCACACACTCACACACACACACAACATAAACACACATATGCACGCAAGCGCATATGCGCGCACACACACACACACACACACACACACACACACACACACACACACACAGACACAGCCTCACACACTCTGCACACAAGCACACACACACACACACAAGAGTGTGTAAGCCCGAGGAATCTGAACCCAGTAAAGCTATCTGTGATTGGTCCCCAATGACCAGCTGGAGATGTTGTCATGACTGGAGTGAAGTGAGACCGAGAGAGAGAGAGAGAGAGAGAGAGAGAGAGAGAGAGAGAGAGAGAGAGAGAGAGAGAGAGAGAGTCCAGCAGAGTGAAGAGAGGGAAAGAACAGAGCGAGAGTAAGAGAGAGAGAGAGAGAGAAAGAGAGAAAACAGCAGAAGGAGGGAGCAGCGTTCCCTGTCAGAGCTGACTCTATCCACATGCTATCACTTTTAAATGCCACGGGGGCGTAGGGGTACCCAGCCCCATATGCTAGTGACAGTGATACAAGTGTAATTCTAGACTATTGGAGTGACACAGAGGATCACTTCTGTCCCCGAACATGAGACAGGGAAGGGGAGAGGGGGGGGAGGGGGGGTTGGAGAGGGGTTGGTTGACAGAGGAATGCTCACGACAGACTGTCACGGCATAAAAATTTAAGAAATTCTTTAACCTGCCCCGTCTGATCCCTCTTAATATTTCATAACGGAGAAAGAAAGAGAGAGGGGGAGAGAGAGAGAGACTGAAGGGATAGAGAGAGAGAGAGAAAGAGAGAGAGAGAGAGAGAGAGAGAGAGAGAGAGAGAGAGAGTGGGAGAGAGAGAGAGGGATAAAATGATTTATTAACTTGAGACAGGTCTAGCATGAAGAGGCCAGGTAAGAGCATGGGTGAACAGGAGAGAGAGACCTGCAGGGTGCACCATCTATCAAAGCCCGGATCACCTCTTCCTACTCACACCACAAGTACTCATCCACAGACACACGCTCGGAGAAAAACTCTCTCTCTCTCTCTCCTTCTCTCTCTCTCTCTCTCTCTTGTCCTCCTTTTTTAATAACATAGTTCCTGTTTGAAGGCTTCCTATCTGGAATGAATGGATTAATTTGGGGTCCCCTCCGCACCCCCTCTCTTATGGCTGTGGCTCCGCAGCCTCCCAAGGCAGGAGAACAAAATGCTGCTTGTCTTGCTCTCTTTCTCATTCATAATCTGCTCGTGCCTAAACGTCCCCTAATAGCAGGGCTAGCCAAGGTATCTGTGTAATGGAGAGTTCCCTTTGCCCGGCGTCATTTTAAAAGGAGGCGGATGATGAGTTGGGAGATTGCAATCAGGGTTTGGTTGAGTTACGGCCATTATAATCGCCAGAAGAGACAGCTCCCATGCAGCCATGTTATATTGCAGAGATATACACAGATTAACGAGGAGCGGCGATGGCGAATGTCAGATCAAGTCGTAAAATGTCTCACTGTAACACACCTGTCCTTAATTAAGCGTTCATTTGTACGCTATTCAATAAAGCAGTACAGTGGAGTCTGGTCACAGCCATCATTGCTTTTCCGCCAGCATGAAATAGCTCTACTTCTGGTCTTTTAGCTTTGTAGAAATATTACCCTATTTATTATAATACTGCTATCATTTATTTAATTCAAATAATGTGCAACCATCAACAGATCAAAAAAATGGTGTCATTATATTTAATATTATTTTAATTATAGTGTGTGTATAAATTGGTCTCTATCTGTTTTATTGCTGCAGACAGAATGATGCCAACAATGTCACAGGGGTCAGGAAAGAGGTGTGTGTGTGTGTGTGTGTGTGTGTGTGTGTGTGTGTGTGTGTGTGTGTGTGTGTGTGTGTGTGTGTGTGTGTGTGTGTGTGTGTTTGAGGGGGCAGTCCTGATTGCCATCTGAGGGTTTGCGCTCACTCACTCAGGGCTCCACAGTCTGGCTAAGGGAGCCCATGGGGTTTGGGGGGGCTGGGAGGTGGGGGGGGGTTTGGGGGGTGGGGGCACGAAAGTCGGCCTTCTGCTAATTGACTGCAAAATTAGCCTGCTTCCCCCCCGAGACTGGCCCTCGACAGCAGCAGATGGAGGTGGAGTGGACACCCCGGCACAACAAGCGCTCCAGAACCTGCTGTGAAGCTGGCCGCCATCACAGGTCACCACACCACTGTGTTTAACACACCACAAGAGCAGAAGACAGCAGTGTGAGGAAGGGGAGGAGAGAGAGAGAGAGAGCAAGAGAGAGAGAGAGAGAGGGAGAGAGAGAGAGCAAGAGAGAGAGAGAGTGATATGGAGGGAGGGAGGGAGAGAGAGAGAGAGAGAGAGAGGGAGGGAGGGAGGGAGAGAGAGAGAGAGCAAGAGAGAGAGAGAGAGAGGGAGGGAGGGAGAGGGGGACAGAGAAAAGATGAAAATGTATGGGAGAGAAGAGTAGAGGACATAGCCTCAAACTCCACAGTTTTAAAATTGGCATATGAGAAAGGTGATTATTAAGGGACAAAACAATTATAATTTTAAATTCTATAGACGGTGTAATTGTGGCCTCTTGGAATTATTTGTGATTTTTGTTGTTACGCTATTTGCCTCAAGCTCCAGCTCTTTGGTTAACCATTCCTGTGCTCATTTCCCCAAAACACCCTTTTCAGCCTCCTGATATTTGATCCAGTGCTTACTGGAATTCCTTCTGACAGGACGCCGCAGGAACGAGCAGCGCAGGCGTTGACAAATAAATAAGAGTAACAGTCAGAGTTCGATCCCCAGCCCTTTGGTGCAAAGTCAAATTTGAATCACAGGGGGGGTGCTGTGGCGCAGCAGGCTACAGCGCTCGTACCATTTACGGGTCCGAGTGCCCACGGGGACCCAGGTTCGAATCCGGCCTGCGGTCATGTCCCGATCCCACCCCATCTCTCTCTCCCACTTGCTTCCTGTCTACCACTTCACTGTCCTGTACTAATAAAGGCAAAAAGCCAAAAAATATACTTTAAAAAAAAAAAAAAAAAATTTGAATCACAGAGGAAGTTGGTGAGACTGGCGACGTAGGGTAGCGCGCGCCAGCTGATGAGCGGGGCGCTGGGGGCGGGCTTAAACTCGAGGCCGTCGCTCCACTCCAAACGACGCACCATTAAGAGGGGGGCACGAGTCGACGCTCGTCTGCGGGCACCCCAGCTCAGGAATATACAAGCGAGATAGTGGCGCTGTGAAGTTGAATTACATCGCTCAAAGCCTCTCCTGGCCGGCTCGCCATCTGCCTCTTCT
>NC_084999.1:4810668-4835668 GCF_963854185.1 Sardina pilchardus | reverse complement strand
AATTGCTGTTTTATGTGTGATTGACCTTAAGACAAACATACCTGTTATAATAGGGTAATGAATGCAAGATGCAAGATGGTGTGGGTCTACTGTGCCATTACTTACGCGCATCACGAGTGCAAATTGCAGGGTAAGTTGCTATACAGTAGCTGTGTGTGTGTGTGTGTGTGTGTGTGTGTGTGTGTGTGTGTGTGTGTGTGTGTGTGTGCACTGTCTGCATCTGGGTGAGGATGTTGGTGTTGTGTTTTTCCATAGACCTGTGGTGAACTGTCCTGTCCCCCACTCTCTCCTGACAAAGCGGCTCAGTGAAATGCTGGCTGTTTTGGGTGCTTGCTGCACAGCTGAAACTCCAAGGTAATCTCCCTAAAATAAAATCATCATCTGCATTGTGTATGTGCATGCTATTTGGGAAGCTGGGATGATGTGCACACTTCTAAGGAAATAAACACCCCTCATAGATAGCAAAAAAAGACAAATCATTGAATCAGCAATCAAGGTTTTATTTATTTATTTAGTGGTATTGTCCTATTTGAAGCTCTACATACAACATACTTATGTGTATACTAAATGTTGTTTAATACTACTATTTCAGTGTATATCTCCATATCAAACAAGAAGAATATGGGACTAATCATAAGTCATACTTAACCCTCATGTTGTCCTCAAATCTTACTGACGTTCGTTATCCTTGGGGTCAATTTGACCCCAGCTAACAAAACTCTCAAAAAATGATTGAAATTATTTTTTTTACCCAGTTTTTTTTGTGGTAGGTACTTAACAAGAGTGTAATAACCACCATCAACAGCCCTAAAAAACAATCCCACCCCTCTACACCCCTTTATGAACCCTGGAACCCTGGCTGGCAATATGGCCAATCCAGTGTCAACAGCCCAAAGGCTGAGTTTTTGGCCTTTTTCAGACCTGCCATAAAAACTTATATGTAATATGTACTTGTTTATGTGATAATGATAATAAGTACATGTTCTCATACTATTACAATAATAATATTCATATTGTGTCAAATATTCATTTACCTCATGTTTCATAAAAATGGGGTCAAATTGACCCCAAGAACACCAACGTAACTATTTTTTTTACAGGACATTGGAAACATATTTTTGTGCAAATTTCATGTTTACTCTGTTGTACCCTTCAAATGAGGAAAAGTCATGAAACTTGAAGCAAAACAAAAAAAGTGAACCATATATTTTATGATGTTAAACATGGCTTGGGGTCAAATTGACCCCAAGGACAAGATGAGGGTTAATAGTAGGATTAGAGTTAGTAGTATTAGTAGTAACAGTTTACTACTAGAGGTAACATATTTTTTATTTGTGAATTAACATTTATATTTTGTAAGAATAAATTAGTGTAGATATAAGCTGTTTAAATCAGCAAAAGAAAAACTCCAAGATGCTGTTCTATTTATTTTGCCTTGGGGTGTTTAGAAAGGACTGAGGAGAGACAGAGAGACAGAGAATGCCTTTTAAATAAAAACAGTTTAAAAACACAAATCTATCTTCTGTCATCATCTATTGATCAACTCTGGACAATTACATCCCATCTCTCATGTTCAGACACAATTATAAACCATTCTTATTGAGTTCAACAGCTAGTGTGAATATCTGAGAGCGGACCGAAAGAAACAATAAACGTGGGATCCGGCCACATTATACCTCCCTCCACAAGACCGCATGTGAGGGGAGAAAAAATGTCAAATCAGTAGATACTGTATGTGCTAACGTTGCTTTCCCCAGCCTCCTCGTCAGTAGCTAGTTGGACAAGAGTGTTTTTCAATGTGCTCTACTGTCAAGTCCATGTCAAAGTGCATGGCCTCTTGACCTGCAGAACACACCACCTTTATTAGCCCAAAAATTCCTGCTCTCGCCTACACCTGGGTGTGGTCCCCGCCATTCCAATCAAATTCCTCTCACAGGATACTAAGAAGGGCTCTTAAGTGGGAGACTGTGGGAGGGTTCAGAGCTCTCTCGCTCTCTCTCTCTCTCTCTCTGCATTTGTGTGTGTGTGTGTGTGCAGGCGCGCACGTGTGTTGGAGAGAGAGTGAGGATGGAGGGTGAAGGTCATAGCAGAGGATTATTCAAGGCTGGGGATTGGAGTGGAAGTTGTGATGGTTCACTGATATCCACTTCCTTGTTATGTTGCTCCCCGAAAAAGAGAGAGAGAGAGAGAGAGAGAGAGAGAGAGAGAGAGAGAGAGAGAGAGAGAGAGAGAGAGAGAGAGAGAGAGCTTGTTCAGCACATAGAATTTGATAATCTGCATAAAGTGAGAAGGGAGCATACCAGGAATTTCTAACCTTATTTCAACTCATAAAAAGGAACGAGAGGGACAGAGCGAGGGTGGGAGCATAGTGTGTGGTCCGTTTTATTAGTTTATCCAGAATTCCCTTCAAATTCAGCAGTTGCTTTCCTAATGCGCATTACATACAGTGCTACAATAATCAAACATGAACACATACTGTAGCACGGCAGTTCACATTAGCAGCTGAGCTCCACCGTTGCTAAAACATTTGTTCAGTTTAATCATTCAAAAATAGTTATTCTTTAAAATGCACTTGTCAAGTCACAGAAATCATTGGTTCGTCATACACAGCAAATGCTTTAGCGGTATCAGTGGCCAGTTTGACTTCGCAAAGCTCTGTTCTGCTTGGGGCACTTAAAAAAAATCCATGTTCTTCACTGGACTACGCAACCTGCAACCTCAGGTTATAACGTTTCCGTGACTAAACTGCGGCGTTCTTACATGTCTCGATAAATGTGGTTGGGAATGTACAAAAATAAGTCATGAGTATTCTGTATCACATCGACATGGTCATATATTTTTCACCCCTCCGCCGGACAATCACTCGCCCCCGCCGCAACTAGGGCAACTCGGGCCGCTGGGCCAGTAATTGCTGAGTCTGAAGTCCTGCCTAGCGGTGTACGGGAAAATAATTCCCTCCGAGTAACCAGGGCTAGCTGGAGATGTGTCCTGGTTCCTTATAATAGCATTAGGAGTTCAAACCGTAAAGGCTATAATCTAAAGAGAGAAGAGCCTCCCACACCCGGCTTTGATCTCCTGCCGTGGGCTGTTTAAAGTTGACAGTCGGGCTGAATGGAGTTCTGCGCTTTCATTTGTGTTACGCGAATCTTCAGTGTTATGGGTTTCGGAGCTACACCTGTACCGGGTGAATGTGCATTGCCATGCTTCAGGATCCAGACACTGTACAGCCTATAGTTTCTCTTTCTCTCTCTCTCTCTCTCTCTCTCTCTCTCTCTCTCTCTCTCTCTCTCTCTACTATGGCATTAATTGTGCTATAATAAAGCAACTTTTATTTTAAAATGTCGTCTGAATGGTTTAAAAAGTAATGTTTTCTCTCACTACTTTTAAAAACGTAATGGAACTTAAACGTTAATATCTACGCAACACGATGTATTTGACATTAAAGATCTTCTGAATTTCTAACACAGGAAAAAGACAGAAAGCACATGCCATCTAACGTCGAAGTTCTGATTCATCGTCGTCTGTCATTAGTTTTATTTCTGTCTTTAAGAGAGTGGCTTGGAGTTGTAGTAAAGCGAAAGCTGCTTTGTTGAGAGCACATGCGTTGTTGCGCCCATTTAAAAGTTGGGTGCGTGCGTGCGCCTGCCTCCGCCGCAACAGCAGCCGTGAGCGTGGTTTGGAAACGCCACGCGGGAGAAGAGGAGAAATACATGCCGTCATCTACAGGATATTCTCCAGACAATTGGCTACTGTCGGAGAAACGCTTTTAAAAGGCTGCCACTGGTTACTGGTATAGCCTACCTAGCCAAACTCCCGGTTTAATGCTTTATATTTTTTAGACTTTTAGAGAAAGTTATCTAAATTTTCTCTCTCACTCTCTTTCTCTCTCTCTCTCTCTCTCTCTCTCGTGTGTGTGTGTGTGTGTGTGTGTGTGTGTTTGTGTGTGTGTGTGTGTGTATGTACGTAATGTTGCTACCTACATTTTATGAATTTGGCAAATGCGTACCTGTGCAAATAAACATAACGGTCTTGCATGATAAATCCTGCCGTGTGTGTGTGTGTGTGTGTGTGTGTGTGTGTGTGTGTGTAGAGTAGGAGAGCGATAATGAGACTTTAACAGGCCCCCATAAATCTGTTAAGATGTGAGTGAATTTTATTACCTAAATTGAATGTGTCTTAACATGGTAGGTGATAAACTTTAACTGAGCAACTGTGTCGTTTCTAGTAGCCTAACTCAAAAATAATACATTTATATAAAAGGGATTATAATAGGCTAAATGACAATGACATCCCTCCAGCATTTTGACAATGGTGTAGGCCTCTGTTTAACAGCCTAAACATATAGGCCTAGTTGTTTTTTTTATTATTATTTATCTTTAAACGTTTTTGCGAATTCCTTCGGTTTTAATGTGTCTTCCCTCAACGTCTCTGTCAGGGCTATTTGTGGATATTTTCAGGGCGCTATCTCAGCCATCGGCAGGCCGGCACATTTCCAGCGGGTTATCACAATTGCCATTCCCGCCCTGCTCTGATGTGTTCCTCTGATTGCCATCTCTGCCCTCAGATATTTTGAACAGATCCTCGCCTTGCAATATCCACTCGCAGCCATCTGGAGCAGATCACAATCACAGACTTCATCTTCAGCCGTTAAGTATTAAATCTACAATATCCTTTCAACGGCCAGAACTTAGAATCGCCTGATTTCAGACCCCCACACGAGTCAGTCCTTTTTCACTTTAAAGGGCAAGTGGTCAGGACAAGGGAACAGGCTTATGTGTGTGTTTGTGTGTGTGTGTGTGTGTGTGTGTTCGCGCGCGCGCGTATGTGTGTGTATGTGTGTGTGTGTGTGTGTGTGTGTGTGTGTGTGTGTGTGTGTGTGTGTGTGTGTGTGTGTATGTGTGTGTGTGTGTGTGTGTGTATGTGTGTGTGTGTGGGGGGGGGGGGGGTATTGTGAGGTATTGTGCACCTCTCCTTCCTCTAAACTAAAACTATCTACCCGAAAGAGGTTCAGGATCCTGCCTGTTAAACATCAGCTTTCATCAACCCGTTTTTTACTCAATAGCCAGCGCAGTAGAAAGGCTATATATTTTTTCCATTTAGCTCGATATGAACTCCTTGTTTATCTCTTTCCCAACGACAGGTGTTTTACGTTAAGCCTCTTTCAATTTAACAGCGGGAGAGCACACGCGCCGTATTTGTGATGATTAAAAGATATGACGGAATTAGCTAAGATCATTGTTTTGCAACTGCTCGACCACATGGCTGTGAAATCAAAACGTTAACAGTCAGACCGCAGTTAGGGAGATAAGTCTCCTCTCTTACGTTTGTGGCTTTGCCATTTTTCCAACTGTGCCTCTGCTCTATTTAAAGCGCTGCTCTCGGCATTTCGTATCACGCATCATCTCTTTTAGGAGTTAACAATGGAACTTATATACAAAGCCCCCCTTCTGCGTCTGTTTCGCTCTCTCTCCATCTCACCCCTGTCCCTCTCTTTTGCTCCCTCTCTCGGTGTGTGTGTGTGTGTGTGTGTGTGTGTGTGTGTGTGTGTGTGTGTGTGTGTGTGTGCGTGTGTGTGTGTGTGTGTGTGCGTGTGTGTGTGTGTGTGTGTGTGTGTGTGTGACATCTTTCTTGAATAAGAAGAATGCGGGAGTCAGACGTAATTGTGTGTTCTTTGCAATCACATTGAAATCGTTAAAATGTCACTATAACTGCCAAGTCATCAAAAGTTTCTGTCTGGGTGTAAAACTTTAATAGACTTACAGGGATTAGGTTGGTTGATTATTTAAAGCAAAACACGAAAAAGTCAAACAAAAAAAACTACTGTAAAAGAAGAAAAAATAAATCCCTTGTACAATGACATTTTGACAAAAAAAGTAGATGACAGTTCAATCTTAAATGTAGTAAAATAAATAACTTTCACTTATCTGCCTATTGTATTGTGCAAAACAAAGTATTTTCCCTGTAGATAAATTATTCGGGTACAGGCTACATGGTCATGACATTTGACAGAAAGAGCATGCTTGTGTGCCAACTCACGGTGTCGATAATGCTGATAAAAACCTCATGGAAATATAAACATTCTATTGATACCTCTGAGGAAAATGCTAAATCCCAAAACCTGGATGAACTTCCACCGTTAATAACAATTTGGATCAATGCGAGGTAAATTCCATGTAGCTATCGAGTTTATTTTGCCGGTGTTGGGCAGCTGTAAAATCGTGTAGACAGGCTGTCACAGAGCAGAAAGACTCCGCTGAATGGATTCTAATGCTAAACATTTAGCATACAATACTGAAGCACGGGAGAGCGCGCGCAGCCAATACTCGGTGCACATGGGCGCGCGAGGAGGAGCCTGCAGCTCAAGCGGAATGCCAATCAAAGCATCAACTTCACATTGTATCTGAGAGATCAGCCCGGGACCTAGGGGCAGACACATCAGTTGGAGCTCAATAGTTGATCTGATCACATCCAAGGGACTTGCTGCAAGACGAGAAGCTGAGATTTGAAGCCGCGCAAAGAAAGAGCTCGGTCGCTTCGCTCCTTCCGTGTTCAGGCACTTTTTAACTTTTGACTTATTTTCCTTCGCCTTTTTTTTGTGGAGTCTTGATTTTTGTTCGTTTTGGGCACGGCGTGGCCGAGGAGATGTCTTTCCCCCAGCTGGGCTACCCACAGTATTTAAGTGCCTCCCAAGCGGTGTATGGCGGGGACAGGCCGGGAGTTTTGACTCCCTCCAGCCGCGGAGGCAGCGCTGAGATCGGGTCCAGCCCTTCGGCGGCTGCTGCTGCGGTCAGCTCGGTGCTGGGCATGTATGCCAACCCGTACTCAGCCCAGCATTATAGCGCTTTCCTTCCCTACACTAGCGCCGACCTGGCGCTCTTTTCGCAAATGGTAAGAATATTGTGCATTTTATTATTATATCGCGCATATTTGTTTTAATGTTATTTTAAATGTCAAGTAAGACCTCCGTTTTGATCATGACTTTTTTGTGTGTGCACATGGGTTACCCATGTACGTAGCTCTGAAATAAGAAAGTTGTTCATTTGGATTTGACTAAACGTTACAAATTAAAAAGAAAACACAAGCGAAGATTATTGCGTAAACTGATTGTTTTGCACGATTTAAAAGCGAGCTTACTATGTCAAAATACATTCAAGAAGAAGTGGCTGGGGGGGGGGGGGTTACATTTGTTTTGTAGGCTGCTGTTGTCAGATGCAATAGGTCACATGTTCGATGTGAGTTTGCGTAAAGCATGGAAGTAGGCTATACTTTGGAAAAACATAAAATAAAAAGAAGCGGGGTGCCAAATATGTAATAGTTACCCCCTTTTTGGGAAACAGTGCTGGCATAACAACAAAGGGAAAGGCAAATTTCGATAATTAATTTTGTCGACAGCCTAATAATTTTACAGGCCTTCCATACAGCCTGCATAAATTCACCGAAATCCTATCAGCTTCTTTATTCAAAATGTGCAAAGTGGTAGACTACTCTTTATGAAAGGATAGTATTTGGTATTTTTATTTTTGTACTAATGTTTACCATTTTCTTTTGGTCTTCGATGGGCCTACTCATGTAAACAAATACATTTTGTTGAGTTTTCTTTCAGCACTGAAATATTGTCAGCGCTGTAATAGTTTGTTAATTGAAGGTCTTGTTGGTTTTAGACCATGCCTGTAGGCATTAGAACACCAAACTTCTAGGAGCGCTGCACTTGGACGTGTTTCTACATTCCCACCAAAGATAAATACGTAGCTCAGCCCCGAACAGATAATTATTCGTCATCGCAAAAATATAGACGATATTCAGGGCGTATTTTATTCAGTGTATGCGTGCTTTATTTATATGCAGAACATGACGACATATTTATTGCGATTTTTATTTAACTGTTTTCCCCGAGTAAATCTACTCAAAAATCTGAATAATTAATTGTATGCTTATGGCCGTAATATCTGTCTGCTTTGAGACCTCTGGAGGGTTTAAAGTAGGCTCAGTTTACCATTTAGCCATATTAGCTACATGTATGCACTCTCAAACTTGAGAACCACTTTAGTGGGCTTTGTGGCCTACTACAGTAAACTTTGATTGGTCGTCTAGAGACATTTAAAAACTGCATGTTCTCCACATTCTGAGACATTGACACTGTGTTTTCTCTGCACCAGGGCTCTCAGTATGACCTAAAAGACAGTCCAGGCGTACATCCAGCCAGCTTCGCTGCACACACATCTCCGGCCTTCTACCCATACGGCCAGTTTCAGTACGGTGACCCAGCCCGGCCTAAGAATGCCACCCGGGAGAGCACCAGCACGCTGAAGGCCTGGCTAAATGAGCACCGGAAGAACCCGTACCCCACCAAAGGCGAGAAAATCATGCTGGCCATCATCACCAAGATGACCCTCACGCAGGTGTCCACCTGGTTCGCCAACGCCAGGAGGAGGCTGAAGAAGGAGAACAAGGTGACGTGGGGGGCAAGGAGTAAAGAGGACGAAGATGGAAACATTTTTGGCAGTGACAACGAGGGTGACGCCGACAAGCACGAGGACGAGGAGGAGATTGATCTGGAAAGCATAGATATCGATAAGATTGACGATAACGACGGAGATCAAAGCAACGAGGACGAAGAGGAGAAGGCAGAGGCCCGCGAGCGAGTGGACTTGGAGAACCTGGAGAAAAGGCGGGTTCTTGCACTACAAGCACACGAGGTTTTCGAAAAATCTAAAAACTCTCTTTCTGTGGGAAAAGACTCATCTGACAGCAACAACAACACGAGGGTACTGTCTCCGGGTGAACCGGGCAGTTTTCCGCTTCCGGTGAACAATAAGCCAAAAATATGGTCCTTAGCAGAGACTGCCACTAGCCCTGACAGCTCTCAGAAACCCACGTCACCCTCTGGCCCTACCGGTCCCACAGCGGCCCAGCTCCAGCACCCGGCCTTCCTGTCGAGCCACGGACTTTACACATGCCAGATTGGGAAATTTCACAACTGGACAAATGGCGCTTTCCTGGGCCAGAACTCCCTGCTCAATGTCAGGTCTTTCCTGGGAGTAAATCAGCATCACCATAATCACCACAGCCACCAGTTCCACACGCAGCAGCCTTCCGCAGTGCTCTTGTCATCGGTAGCGTCGCTAAGCCGCGAAAGCAGTCCAGAGGATCTCAGTCCCAAACACTCAGGTACCCATCTCTAGGCCCCATTCGCCTGGGCTACTAGCATGACACACCACCTAAAGTAGCAGCTGCAGCAACAACTATACCAAACTATATAGAAACGTATACTACTGCTGCTACAGTCACTATAGGCTACAAATTGCAATTATACTTGGATATTTATGTTTTATTTTCAAATGTAGGTCTAAACAAACCTAGGTTAATTGCTGTCTTCTAGGGCCATACAATATTTCTCGTGTATTTTGTAATACCGCTTGTCCATAACTTTGAACAAACACAAGGCCACGCAGAAGAGAAAGGGGGTTTTATATCTCATTCCCACCACCTCTTATTTCAGATCGGGAAAATGTAGGAACTGAATCGCCAACACAACCCTTGAAGTCATCATTCCGACCAATCCATGAAAGGTAGGCCCATTACTGAAAAGACTATTGCAAACTAAGGATGTTGTAACAATTATGTCACTAGCATTTCGCCTAAAAGAAACGTGCATTGTTATTATTATTATTATTATTATTATTATTATTATTATTATTATTATTATTTGTCTATTATTATTATTTGTCTATTATTATTATTATTATTATTATTATTATTATCATCATCACTGTCGTTGGTGGTGATGTGTAACTTTATACAGGTCAAATAAATTGCATTAGTTGTATAGGCTACTAACCTAATGTGGTTTTGTGATCTATTGAGTATCTATGAGTTATGCAGATATTCATTATACATTTTTACCGCGCTGGATCATTATTTATATTTAACTGAAATACAGAGCAGCCCTCCTACTTCATGTCTTACTCCTACATCAGTGGTTTTCGCATGGCTGACAACATTAGCTGAGGGGAAATATGCGGTTGAATAAAAGACTTTCAGCTCTCCCGGTGACAAAAGGCCTGCGCCCCCCTACTCCCCCTTCTTCTCCCGGGAGAGTCACTACTTATCCGGCAGCCCCTAAAGACCCCGGGGAACGGCCGCCCCCAGAGCCGTCCGGCTGGGAAACGCTTCCCAGCTTTCAAGTGCCACCGTTTACCTCAAACCTCTGCCCAGCAGTAGCAGTCAGTGAAAGACTGATTTTATCATGCCCCACTACGGCTCTTCTGAGACCCATCTTGACACATTATTTGAGGAAATGGGTTCTGTGACAAATGGCCAATTTTGGTGCAAAAGGCAAATTGCATTAGGCAGAACAGTGAGCAGCGGTAAATGCGAATGTGACATCACCAGCAGACAGACGTTGACAGTTTTATATTAGCACAGATAGGTTTTATTTTGTTGTCGGCGTTTGATAAAGGCTTCCTGCTGAATGGTTTTGTTCCAAAGTTGCGTTTATTTAAAAGTGCCTTCTGTATCCCACAGCCCCAGAAATCAACAAGAGGCGACGCAACGAGTTCTGACAGCCCTGTCTTCCGCCTGATTCAGACTGCGTGTCTGAGAAGAGACTGTTTGCCTTCATGAGCGGACTCTAAAACATGCCCGTGTATCAGAACAAGAGAAAGAAAGGAGAAAATCAAGGGAGTGCATCTTAAGGAGCCCGAGGAAGGACTCTCTCTCTTACTGTACATAAAACCCCCGTGATATCCACCCTTTTCCTGGGGAGGTTTGGTTGGCTTTTTGTCTTTCCCGTGTTGGTGTCTTTCCCTTTGTAAATACAGTGATACAATGAATTTGTAAATAGAGCGTTGACGGAGTTTGTTCAGATCATATATTTTGTTTAATAAACTAAATGAAATTATACATAAATTTAAACAACATGTCTCTCTGTGTTGCGTGACAAAAAAAATACAATAACAGTTTTTATTGCTATGAAGCGGAAACATTATTATTATTGTTATTATTATTCTTCTTATTATTATTATATTTGTTGTTATTATTGAACCATAATTAATATGACAATAGTTGCCGTCATAATAGGTACATATAAAATACTGATATATTTACAAACAGGTTTTGTAACAACAATTTTACTGGTTGTCTATATTTACTACGCTACTGTCAGAAAGTTAGCTACTTAAACGACAAAAAATAGCACCTCAATATTTTACAGGCTTTCATTTGTTGTTTTTAGGGGGGGATGTATTTGCCTGTTTTGACAGGAGAAGCTGGAGCCGAGTGAGCATTCAATAGTAGTGGTGTGTTCTTGCAGCGCACTGCCGCAGTGTCTGTCGGGGGCGCGCATTGTAGTGCTAATCACAGGCCAGATGGTTCCTGAGCGGGGAAAGGGACGCAGGCAGCTGGGCTGGTCATTAAGTAATAATGTGGGAACGCCCTGCCCAAACAAAATCAAATGCTTCGAATCTAATCTGTCAGAAAGAAAAGTCGATTCGGCGATAAATTATTAATGTCTCAAAGAAACGGACGTTGGAATGACAGTGCAGAGAAATTGTGGCGTTAAGAAGCAAGTTTGTGTCTGAGTGTGTATACCCGGCACATGGCTTTTGCGCTATGGATTACTGGAGATGGCATGATGTAAACTTTTGAGAAAATGTCTAGGTGACTTGCATGGTGTCAGTCTTCATTATCTTTAGCTAAACAATGACAGACACAAAGTTTTAATAGCCTACTGATACCATTTGATGCCTATCATATCAACTTAAGCATATTATTATTATTACTATTATTAGTATTATTATTATTACTATTATTACTATTATTAACCCATTGTTATTGTTATCATTGTAACAGCACAACTAGATTTTTCTTTAGTTCCTTTCTAGTAATCGAAAATGTGTTTTAAATATTTAAACATTTGGAACACTGGGGAGCAAGAGCCTTTTGAGCACGAGTAGTGTATGTGAAAGATTGCAGCGACATCTATGGGTGGATGTGTTGGAGAACCGGGGATTTGTGATCCCACAGTTCAGCCAGGCTTGGTTCTCACATGGGCAGCACGCTTCAGGCTGGGAGACTGTCAGTGTCCGGAACAGACGTTCTGGATTCAAAATGAATCTCTCTCTTTCTGTCTCTCGGTCCGTTTGAGATGGAGATGTTGTCATTATTTAACTTATTGGAATAATTAGCCGGACAACCAAAAATCACAATCCAATATCCTAGTAATTCATAGAAATATTTCTGTCTAGAAATGACAAAAAGTGACATTTCCTGATGGAGCTTATTTGACAGGAAAAACGGTCTAATTAGTTGGGCGACTTGTAGGCCTATTTAGATAAGGATTTCCAAGAGACAAACAGATTTCTATTTGAGGTAAATGTATGTCTTTATTGTAAAAAAAAAAAAAGCACCCAAATGAATATGATAAATGAATAGTGAAGTGGAGTGCTCCAAAATAGTGGTTGAGTTTGGACGGAACATTTGTTTTCATTTTAGAATTATCTCGGCCAGTGGGCGGCAAACAAAATAATATATATATAGGCCTATGCATAAGCCATATTAATTTCCCCCGTAGCATTCCATCTTGTGACATTTGCGTATATCTGCCACGCTGGCAAAAGTGTCGTGTTCATTCCTCAAGCAGCTCCTCGTGCACTCCTTGTGGAACTGATTATTGTGGCCCAATACGTCTATGATCTGCCCACGAGCCTTTCATGAATCACGCGCCATACACTTTCAATAGTCTTTTTTCCTGGCCAACCTCTTCTAAAACATCAACACGTGAAACAAAGATGTAGGCTACTTAAACAAACGATGACGGACCAGTAATAAAGCAACAGACTCCATTCCGAGTCAAGCTTGCATTCGTACATTAAAACACACGCCATGCTGTGGGAGTAGGACGACGGGTTTTTTAAAAGGGAGGCAGGTGCGCAAATTTCAGGGTTTTTTTCCCACGCGCCCTCGCTGTAATTTCTCCTTGTCATATCTTCTCACGAGCTTTTGTGGATGAAATTAAAGAACCTCCTGGTGTCGCGTTTATTTCTTTTGTCGGAGAGCAGCATGGGTTCAGCGCGGGCTATAGCTGGCGGACCTAATATTGTGATTCACTAATATATACAAAATTATTCATTTAGTAGAGGCTGTACAGTGAATTGTCTAATGAGTAATAAACAGGCCTCCAGCTCATAATTAGGCTGTCACTTCCAGCCTCTTTCCCACACCGCCGCAGGCCACGGGGCAGAGGATGAAAGGTCGAAGAGAATGAAAAAAGGAGAAGAAAAGAACAGAGACGCCCGAGAGAGTGAGGGGGGAGAGAGATAGAGAGAGAGGGAGATCAGGGAGAGCAACGAAGGCCAAATATCGCTATGGAAAAAAAGTATGTGCTTCAATAAAAAGGAGGGAAGAAGCCGCCTAATATGAGACTAAATGGACCTACACTTAAAATAACAAGATGTTACCCACAAATTACTGCACATATTAGTGTACTCTGCGTGGTAATAAAATAATTGTAACGAATACATTCAAGTATTGCATTGTTAATTATTTACCATTTAATAATACAATCTTCGTAGACCACGAGTGGAGAACTATATAGAAACAATAACGGTAGATAAACACAGGCTATTACCAGTACGCAAAAGCAACGTCTAGTGACTCCCGAGGAAGTTCACGTTTCTCCCCCATTTCAAACTATTTATTCGATAGCGAATTAAAACACAAAATTATTTTATTTTCATTTTTTTAAACGAAATAATTCAAATGTCCTGTATATTATTACACTTGTGTCGTTTTGTGTGTAACCACAAATGTCAGTAGCATGGCTTCAGAGACGGCACATGTGCCCAGTGCAGTCCCAACAGCGGATCTGTTTTGTTGGCCCACGGCTGAGACAGAGCAGCAGCCACCAGCAACAACAACCCTCTTCACCAGCCTGCTTGGATTTAGCCATAGTCAGAAGATCTGTCACAACGAAACAAAGCAGTCCATTTGCTTAGCTGTTGACCTGGTGTGTGTGTGTGTGTGTGTGTGTGTGTGTGTGTATGCGCGAGTGTGTGTGTGTGAGGTTGAGAGTGTGTGTGTGTAAGAGAGAGAAAGAGCGAAGGGAAAGAAAGTTAATCACTTTCTTGTCTTTTTTGGCACAAGTAGGGCATTCACACCCAGATGATACACACACAGCCTTACTCTCACACACATATGCACACTGAAACATCTCCTTCTCGTTAACCCACATCCTATACTCTTGAAAGATCCATGATGTCTTTCTGAATGTGCGTGCGTGTGTGTGTGTGTGTGTGTGTGTGTGTGTGCTCATATGTGTGTGTGTGCTCATGTGTGTGTGCTGCCAGCATCTCTCCACCAGTAATCCATTTATCTAGCTCTGTGAATTCCGCGATGTGTAACCCACACAATGGTCACGGCCCAGCTGGGACCGACTAGGCAGGGGAGTCCAGCACTCACGCAGCCCCAGAACAATCGCTGAGCAGCCAGTCCAGCCCAGGCCAACCCTCCCTGCCCTGCCCTGCCCAGCCCTGCCCAGCCCTCCCAGCCTGACGGCTGCCCGCCGCAGTGTCCGTGCCGTGGGAGCGGCTGACTGCTGACTGGCCCCTGAGTCAGGGAACACACAGAGTAATGGAGCCACCCAGAGCCAGCCCAGCACAGGCTTCCTCCAGCCTGACACTATACCAAATATGGCCACACTCACAGCGCATAGACAGTCAAGCTCACAGCGACACATGCTGAAAAAGATTGTACATACATACATGCACCATGCGCACACACACACACGCACACACATGCACGCATACACACACAGACAACAAACATTTGAACACTTGCACCTCGGCATATCACCACACACACACAACATACAGACACACACAAACACACACACACACATTCACAACACCACATACACCACCCGCAGTCACACACAGAGGGAGACAGAGACAAAGACACAGACAGACACACGCACACACGCACACACACACACACACACACACAAACAGAGACATATTTTTCTCGACAGACATATTTTGGGGTTTGGAAGCTGGCTTGCCTCTCCGGCGGGGTCCATCCGCGCTCAGATAGTGCGGAGCTGGAGCTAGAGCTGGAGCTGGAGCCTGCCGCCGCCGCCGCCACTGCCTGCAGTTAAACGGCCATGTGGAGCGCCTTGTTGCCGCGGCGCCCGTGCCAAACATAGGGTCCTAATTACCCCGACTACCTACTGTTACAGTACGCAGCGCTAAACTATGCGCTTATTACCATAGGAACTCCACGAGACCATCTTGCGGTTTGAGTAGTTCTTCTGAAACTACAATTATATCTGGAGGCCAGGCTTGAGAGAGATCAGTCTGAGCACACACTGCAGTCAAATACCGTGATAGTAGAACAGAGCTCGCTGGTGCAGTAGTGGAGTTTCTTTTTTTTGAAAAGAGGTCTAATTAATGTGAATTCTCTGCATAGGTTGTGGAGAGAGCTCTCTTCTGAGTGAGTGTAAAAAGCTCAAACTATATTTAGTGATCCTCCCAATGGATCGAGTGTTTATTCTGTGAGTGTGTGTGTTTGTCTTGACTTGCGTACGTGCGCGTGTGTGTGTGTATATGTGTATGTGTGTGTTTGTCTTGACTTGCGTACGTGCGTGTGTGTGCTTGTGCGTGTGTGTGTGTGTGTGTGTGTGTGTGTTTGTGCATGTGTGTGTGTGTGTTTGTGCAAGAAAACGAGAGTAGATGCTCAATATGCTGCTGTGTCCATCTTTAAACTGGCTCGTGGTGGCCGGGTGGTAGCGTTGGGGAGAAGGCCTTTATGCTGAGTGTACTCCACACAGGGCTATACACAAGCGGTACACATTTGTTACACACAACATTTGCCATGGCCAGTTATTTTTCTTTAATTATGAGCATTTGGGTGTTGATAGTATTTTTTATTTTTTTTCTAAATGCAGTTAAGTATTCAAGAGATACTTTTTTTTATGCAGTTACAGTAAAAGTAGTAAAAGTAACAAACTGTAGTCTAGGATGAAAAAAACTATCATTTTAGAAGAGAGGAATCCAATGTAACTCCAGGAATGAGAGGAATCTCAGTGTAACTTGAGATTATATGTAGAGACAGGAGCAATCAAATCCTTCAACCTTGATAAACTGCACAAGTGTACCTGAAGATGACCTGATAGAAGGATGTCACAACAGATGTTTACTTGATTTTGAGTTTTTGTGTTGCTGTTCTTATTATTGTTGTTATTTGGCACCAGTGACAGTATATCGTTATTTTTGAGAGCAACCTCACATTACAGAACATTTTACACGGCTCCGTATATATAACCACTCATTGCTTCACCAGTAATTATGAGTCTTTGAGAATGAGTTTCCTGCCTTCAATTTCCACGGAGGCATCCGTGACAAACACGACCTTAAAAGACAACCCAAGCAAAACTATGCATGCTTAGGTCGAGCTGAGGGCCTGTCTGTGTGCCCATGTGCATGTGTGTGTGTGTGTGTGTGTGTGTGTGTGTGTGTGTGTTCTGTCCTCCCTGATCTCATATGACAGGTGAGTATTTATAGCTTGTGTGCTGGTGTGTGTTTCATGGCGGTTGCACACGTGACCCTGTGCAGGTAGCCTGAGAAGAGAACAGACGGCCCCAGCAGACAAAGATACTGGGACAAAACGCATGCATACGCGCATCAGACAGACAGACAGGCAGACAAACAGACAGAGACAATGACAGACAGACAGAAAAAGACATACAGAGAGAGAGAGGGAGAAAGAGAGAGGCAGACATACAGACAGGGAGAGAGAGACAGACAGACAGAAAGAGAGACAGACAGAAAGACAAACAGAGGCACAGAGAGAGAGAGACAGGCAGACAGACAGACAGACAGAGAAAGACAAAAGACAGAGAGAGATAGAGAGGCAGGCAGATGGACAGAGAGAAAGAGAGAGAGAAAGGCAGACAGAGAGAGAGAAAAAGAGGGACGTCCAGTTTGACCCTGTATATTTTGTGCAGGCGTTATTGTGTGTGTGTGTGTGTGTGTGTGTGTGTGTGTGTGTGTGGGTGTGTGATCGGCGGCTGCCTTGGCCCTGCCTGCGCCCCGTGCTGCTGGAGGGGTAGACGGATAATGGGGCCTGACTCTAGCGGCCCCGCGCTTCTGATCGGCTGCCAGGTGGGGCTTTTGGGATCAGTCCAGCAGGCCGCACCGCACCGTGCCGCACAGCACGGCACAGCACGGCACAGCACTGCACGGCACCACACAGCACTGCACGGCACGGCACAGCACAGCACAGCACAGCACAGCACAGCACTGCACTGCACTGCACAGCACAGCACAGCACAGCACAGCACTGCACGGCACAGCACAGCACTGCACGGCACCACGCAGCACGGCACGGCACGGCACGGCACGGCACGGCACAGCACAGCACTGCACTGCACTGCACTGCACTGCACAGCACAGCACAGCACAGCACAGCACTGCACTGCACTGCACAGCACGGCACGGCACCACACGGCACGGCACGGCACGGCACAGCACGGCACGGCACAGCACAGCACAGCACAGCACTACACGGCACCACACAGCACGGCACAGCACGGCACGGCACGGCACAGCACGGCACAGCACGGCACAGCACAGCACAGCACAGCACAGCACAGCACAGCACAGCACAGCACAGCACTGCACTGCACAGCACAGCACAGGAGGCATCTGAAGTGTCGCTCCGCAGCTGGGCCAGGAGACAGGGAAGATTTCCATGTGGAGCACGCACACACACACACACACACACACACACACTAACATGCACACACATACAAACATACAAACATACAAACATACAAACACGCACACACACAGATTCATAAATGCACACACATACAAACAGACATATTCATGTGGGCACCAGAAGGGGAGAATAAGGAACAGGGCAAAACGTTCTACAATTGGAGTGGGCACACAAAGTGGCTCCAGGAGAAAGGAGAGGATGGAGACAGGAGGAGAGGAGAGGAGACAGGAGGAGGAGAGGAGAGGAGAGGAGAGGAGACAGGAGGATAGAAGAGAAGACAGGAAGAGAAGAGGAGAGGAGAGGAGAGGAGAGTAGTGGAGACGAGACAAGAGGAGAGGAGAGGAGACGAGAGGAGTGGAGAGGAGAGGAGAGGAGCCAGAAGAAAGGGGCAAAGCGAGGAGCAACAGGAGGGGCCAGATGAGAGGGGCAAAAGAGAAAATGGGTTAAAAATAGGAGCAGAGCAGGCACAAATAAAGCAGAGGAAAGATGAGACGGGAGAGGAGAGGATGGAGGGGAGGAGAGGAGAGGAGAGGAGAGGAGAGGAGGGGAGAAGAGAAGAGAAGAGAAGAGAAGAGAAGAGAAGAGAGGAGAGGGGCAAAATCAAAGACGCAGGAGGAGGGGGGCAAAACCAGTGGCACCATGGGAGAGAGGCGAAGCAAAGCAAGAGGAGAGAAGAGGAGTGGAAAGAGTTGAAACTGGCAAAGAGGGAGAGAGAGGAAGAGGAGGAGAGAGGAAGAGGGAGTAGCGTCAGCAAACTGTGGGCCAAATCTGGGCCAGATCTGTTTTAGCTGGCCTCTGGGAGGAGGAGGAAGGTGAGGAAGGTGAGAAGAAAGGCCTACTCCCTGTCATGGTGAGATATTCCGACTTTGACTAAATACAGCTAACTTTTGCTCATCCAGCATTTGTTAATCATTTAATGTTTCTTTCTTTCTGTATCATGTATATTATCTTGTACGCATTTTCATTCTCCCTATTATTACACATTCCAGGGCTTAAATTATTTCCAATTTATTATTTGATTATTTCCATAAATGACGCAGTAGTCAAACATGATGAAACAGACATCACACAAATCTTTGTGCAGTTTGGCTGTTTTTTTTTTCTTGGTGTTTGGAGATGCGTTTGTTGTGTCTGGCTGGAGGAGGCGCTTGAGTCAGCGCAGATGCTGATCCTTCGCTCACGCTCAGTGGAGCTGCTGACCGCTCACGCTGCACTCAGACACTGCTGTGGTGCAGATGCCTGCTGATGATGCCGCCCTGATCACCATGACACCACGTCTTCACCTTCCAGGTTGAGGAGACAGTGTGTGTCCAGATATGATATGGCTTTAGACAAGGCAAGCATGGGTTTGGGGAGGGGTGGTAGTGGGAGGGGGGAGGGGGGGGGGGGGGGGGTCATTTGCTCCCTGTTTATCAAGACCATGTGAAATAAAAAGAACAAAGCATATTTCAAAGGCAAATCATGTTCACATCAAAGCCAAGAAACAAAAGAACGACTAAATCTCCATCTCGAGGAAATGACATCCTTTCTGTTTCTTCTTCTTTTTTTTTTTTTTTTTTGATGTGATCTGTGCGAGCAACATCTGCCACCAATATTGTCCAGCATGTGGTCAACCGTGGTGTGTGTGTGTGTGTGTTTGCGAGGCTATCTCCGTGGTGTGTGTGTTTTTGCGAGGCCATCTCCGTGGTGTGTGTGTGTGTGTGTGTGTGTGTGTTTGCGAGGCTATCTCCCGTGCGTAGCCGCAGCTGCCTTGACGTGTCGGGCAGCGCGATCTGCCCGCGCCGGAGCTCAGATGTACTGTATGCCGCCGCCACTGTCCCTGAGTGGCCATGGAGGAAATGATCAGATGGGTATCGCAGCGCAGAGTGAAATATAACGGTGACGGAGGAGATGCTGTTGGAGGAGGGGAGGGAGACCATGAGGAAGGAGGCTGGCAGCAGGAGGGAGTCCCTCTACTCCGTCACTTTGCTTTTCAGAAATAATACATTATCAATATTTTATTTGTATATGCGTACATGTCCTTGCATCATATGCTTATTATCTATAATCTATGTTTTAAATCCATCAATCAATCAATCCATCATTCTGTGTCAGTGTGTGTGTGTGAGAGAGAGTGAGAGAGAGAGAGAGAGAGAGAGAGTGTGTGTGTGTGTGTGTGTGTGTGTGTGTGTGTGTGTGTTTAACCTCACCCTGCTATCTGTCTCCTGTGATGTGTGTTTCCAGCAGGCTGACTCTCTATCTCTCCTCAGGAGGTCCAGCACACCACAGTTAAATCCTAAACTATACAAATGGCAGCAGGGGCCTTCAAGTGTAAGTGTGTGTGTGTGTGTGTGTGTGAGTGTGTGTGTGTGTGTGTGTGTGTGTGTGTGTGTGTGTAAGAATATATCTCTATATAAGAACACTTTCGTGTAGGCTATCTGTATGTGTATGTGTGTTCACAGAAGGCTGTGTGTGTTTGTTTGCTTTTGATGTGTTTGTGTATGTGTTGGTGTCTCTCTATATGTGTAGGTGTACGTATAGGTGTGTGTGTGTGTGTGTGTAGGTGAACGTGCTTGTGTGTATCCCACATAAGCATGGCCTGTCAGGTGGTCAGTCCTGTGGGTTTGAGGATGAATACCACCTGACGCTATCCCCTGGCAGCTGACCCCATGTGTTCCCACTCTATGGCAGATGCAGTAAACATGGCTGCCAAGGCCAACTCAAACACCGGGCTACTTCACACTGTGCACTGGTCAACTAGTGAAACGGTTTTCACCAGCGTCATTATTACATTACAGTGCATTTAGCAGACGCTTTTGTCCAAGGTGACTTACACATGTCAGCTTTATTCCCTGAGCCGAGAATTGAACTAACAACTTTTAGGCTACTACACTACATGCTAGTCCAGCTCCTTAACCACTACACTACCATAGCCCCATTACCACTATCATTATCATCATCACCATGCATGCTCATCTTCACCATTTACTGTAAATCGGAGGAGCGGGACTGTCGAGCTCTATTTACAACTAACAACACTATATCACCAGCCACACTTACTGTACATGGACAGTGTTGTTTTTTTCACTCTGATTACGCTATTTTTTATCACTCACAAGCTCTCCAGAATCGGAATAATAATGGAATACACCATCCCTTTCGATTAATTTCAATTAAAATTTCAATGGGATCGGATATTCCACTCAAGGTGTTCAAATGTGTCATTAGTCTTCTGATTGAGCCATTCCTATTCATTCTGAGTAAATGCATCCATGTTAACCCACCTACTCACCAAGTCAGTTTGAACTATCAAAAAACACGGTTCCAACTAACAGAAGACAATGTTGGTATGATAGCCTTTAAAAAACGGCGATGGTTAAACCCTACATTATACTGTGTTAGCTCAGTGCTCATCTCCATCAGGGAAACAGACTGAGCCAACATCGTCCCCCAGCCTTCAGTGCAGGAACAGCATCTGTATGTCAGACAGGGTTAGCCTACCATGTCTGCTGCAAGTCCTCTAGCCCCTGAACTCCTCCACTCTGCACCCCCCCCCCCCCCCCTCCACTGCCCCCCCCCTCCCATTATGACACATTGATTTAGTAGCAGTGCATCCCATCCAGCAATTACGACTGTACACACGGCACTCATTACAGCCCAATAAACCTCCTGCCATCGCAGCATACCAGCCCGGGACACTTATGACTACAGACAGCTGATTGGACAGATAGACATTATACAGGAACCAGGAGGAGGAGGAGGAAGAGACAGAGACACAGAGAGAGAGACTGAAATAGATAGAGAAGGGGGCACGATGACAATAGAGCACAGATAGATAGAGGAAGAGAGGGAAGGACTCAAAGAGAGGGAAATGTAAAGAGAAAGGAGAGAAAGAGAGAGAGAACAAAGACTGACAACAGAAAATAAGGAGAAAGAGAGTGTGATAGAGAAACAGAAGAGAAAAAGAGACAGAGAGAGAGAGAGAGAGACGAGGAGTTGAAAAGTGGAGGCGTGAGCCATAAGGCAGCCAGATGAGCTGGGGGTTAACCGCAGTCCATAGGCAGAGACAGATAGCTGCACGGCCTGCCCTCTCCCTGGCTCTGGGCTCCATGCACTGCCACTGTAAACATTAGCTTTGAAAAGCCCCTGGAGCCAGAGGCCCCAACACACTCTGCCACTCACGACACCCACGACTCAGGCCAAATGCGCATTCCGCGCTTTCAAAATAAAACCGTGCGCTAACCATACACAGCAGTTAGGGGTTACAGCGGGTCATTGTAGCGAGCTAACTTTTCATCCAGAACAGAAATATCACATTAGAGTGTCTCTTGGCTGAATGAGAACATATATGGAGCAAGACGTTATCTTTAGATCTACTCGTTTGCAGAAATACACAGTGGGTTGGGATGTTTATGTGATGATTTGTCTCAATTATCCCTGATAACAATCTGACATGAGATTTCGGTACTTCTCCTTCTTCAACGTTCTCAGGATCACGGCGGGTCCACGCATGATTATGGTATGGATCTCCTCTGAAGTAAATATAAGCATGCAATGGAATGTGCCTCAAAGGTTATTTTTAGACCACACCCATAAGTACATAATTAGGGTATTTTTTATAGTATAAAACAACAAAATAAACAATAAATCATCATTTTTTATCATATATCAAAATTGTTGTTAAGTTAACGTTTGTTTAAGACAAATGTTTGACATTGCATTGATATGTGTACATATTTGCATCTCCTACACAGATGTTTATATACAATGATCACACATCTTTTCTATTTTGTTCATCTTTCAACTTCCTGATTCCTTCCCTGCTTCCTCTCTCCTACGTCTCTGACTTGTCCCCTCTGTTCATCCCTCTTCAAATCACTCCATTTCTTTTGTTCCTCTATATCAGTTACATCTTTGTCATCTCATCTGTCTCTCTTTTCCAAGCTGGGGTCCAGTTCCTCCAACTCCAACCTCTCACCAAAGTCAAGGGGTTTAATGCTGTACTCCAGGCAACTCTGAAGTCAGTGGATGGACTTCAGCTCTGACTTTAATGTTGAGGTAGAGGGACTTGCCCTACGTTTAGAGGTAGGAACTCTGATTTGAGTGGCGTTCCATTGTACTTTCTTTCGGTCAGACATATCCAACTTTCAAGTCGATTTGAAGGCAGCATTACAGCATTACTAGGGGTAAATTGTACTCGCTTAATTTACATTCACCACATGTTAGAACAGAAATGCTACAGAAAATCAACAACTACAGGTCATTGGTACAAATAGACCTCTGAAGTTCACCAACAAAAAAGCTGCCATCTTTGAGATCCGGTATCTGGCGATTTTACCTTAGGGAAAATAATATGGGGATTTTGAATTATCACACCTGTTAAACTCTCGCGAGGACGAAAAAGTCTTAAATGCAGACATTTTCCTGAACACACTTTTGTCCTCTGCCTTCTTGTGGATAATGTGATCTCCAGTACGTGAAGCCGGCACATTTTAATTTTTGCTACCCCAGAGCTAACTTGCTAACTAATTTGATGGCAAATTGCATCACAAGTTAGTTCTGGGGTAGCAAAAATCAAAGTCTGCCTCCTTCACGTACCGGAGCTCACAGTATTCTCTCGAAGGCAGAGGACAAATATGTGTTCAAGAAAACTCCTGAATTTCCGATATTGTCATCATTGTGATTTTGTCAACAAAATATATTTTTTTGGTGTGAAACGCAAAATATTTAAACCCAAAAGCAAGATTTTTGTTTTCAAAGTCATTTTTTTGCTTGCAGTTACATTTATTTGTTTGCTCAATAATGAAACAATGTCATTCCATAATCACACATATCACGTGAGAGGGTGCAACCAAAGCTTTCCAAGAACATTAGCGGCTAGTTGCTGAGATAAATTATCCTGGAAATCCAGAGTAGTTTAGGCTATGTACACACGTAGCCAGGTACTTTTAAAACCGAATATTTCCCCCCCTCCGTTTATCAAATAATTGTATCCACATTACCTCGTTTTAGGGAAGAAAAACCTTCCACACATAACCGAATATCTGCGGTTTCAAGGCACTCCGATCCATGCTTCTGCAGTGAACAGAGGTCGCACGTTTGACGTCAGAGCAGATTTGTTGTGGTTTTGGCGCATATTCTGATGTTCGAAACCGCAGATCTCCGGTTATCTCTGGCTACACACCAATTTATAAACGGAGAATTCGCAGATCTTCACTTTGCCCGGAGTTTTTTTAAACATTCGGTTATATACGTTGTCATGTGGATGACAGGTCCAAACGTAGACAAATACCTTCAGTTAAGCAGATACCCGGCTACGTGTGTACGGGGCCTTAGACGACAGCACCACAACTTTCAAAATCTGTAAATATTGATAGTAGGCCTAGTGTTATCCAATTGCGTCGAAGTCCGGAATCAGCCAGAGTAAACATTGGTCGTAGTGTTATCCAATTGCGTGCAGTGAGATTTTCAAATGCATGCTTGGTTCCGCCCCTCGAGTTGGGCCATTTTCATTATTCGTGGCCAGACCCTTAATCTGAAAGATTGCAGGGCCTGGTTTACTACCAGGCTAGGGATAAACAGTTCTCTCAGTGGAATATCTCACAAACTTTTCACTCAACACGTGGCAAACCATGTGTCAAAATAAATGTCAGACCTTACCAGATACGATGATATAAAGCATATGACGCATAGGAGGGCAGTATGGCAGAACGCAGGGTAGGTGTGTGGTGACATGGGGCACATGTCTCCAGAGGAAGAGGAAGAGAGCTCTCCAGCACAGCCTCCTGCCTCCTGTCCTCGTCCCTGCTGCAGCATCGGACTTTGTTTGAAGTCTCATCTGTCTCCTCCATGCATCACAATCAGGCCTGATTAGGTCTTTCTCTCACTCTCTCTCTCTCTAACTCACACACACACACACTTTCTCTCTCTCACACACACATACACACACACACACACTCTCTCTCTTTTTCTTGCTCTATCTCTCATTCTTCATCTTTCTTTCTCACTCCTTCCTCGCCCCCCTCCCCCCCCCCCCCCTCTCCCCTCCCTCTCTACTGCATCCTGCACAGTTGCTTTTGCTTAGGCCACCCAGGGATTGCTTCATCACTTTGACATATGCCCCTACTCCACAAACATATAGATACACATACACTATGCAGCCAACGGCCACAATCTCTCTCTCTCTCTCTCTGTCTCTCTCTCTCTCTCTCTCACACACACACCAACACCCATACACACACACAGT
>NC_084999.1:4783168-4805668 GCF_963854185.1 Sardina pilchardus | reverse complement strand
CCAGAGGCCGCTGGCACAGATGCCACACGCTTGCCGTTCGGTTCTTCCTTTTTTCTTTGCTGCTCCGTGCACAGACTGCTCTGTGCACAAATATTCCACACACACACACACACACACACACACACACACAAACACACAGACACACACAGCCCTCCCGTTCTTCTTCCCCCTTTCTCCCCTCCGCCTCCGCTGTCCCGCTCTTTCGCTCGCCGCTGATTCATTCAGCCTTTGGAGGGTAATCTCCTCACACCCCTGGGAGGCTCTTGGCCTCCTTCTTCTCTCTGTAGCAGCACTGAGGAGAGGCCTGTGTGTGCGTGTATGTGTGTGTGTGTGTGTGTGTGTGTGTGTGTGTGTGTGTTTCTGACCCAGATGGAATGTTCATTTTCTGAGTGGAGACTCTTCTTGTAAACAACTCTGAATGAAGTGTGAAAGCTAACACGCTAAAGGCTAACGAGCTGATCCGCATTGTCACCATGTTTACCTGATAATGATCTTCTCTCGTCACACACACCTGCCTGCTTGGTGTCATGAACACACCCACCAACTCATACAGTGTGGCATTACGTTGCAGGCGTCGTCTGCTCCTCCTGGTCTGGTAGAAAGACCAGAGTATGGCACCTCTGTCCTCTGTGACAGATCTAAAGGCCGGGGTTCTGCAGTGTGTGCTTGACACGCAGTATTTTAAAACGGTTTTCTAACCCTGTGTGGCTGCCGCGCGGTAGACGTTTCTAGTGGGCTTTGCTCCGTTGACAACAATGGAGTTCTACTTTGTTTACTTGTCGCGCCGCGTACATGTCCGGTGGGCGTCGGCCTTTACTTGACATGTAACCCCCGCGGAGGATCTGGTCTATATGTATATGACGTTGACATTAGCACAGTATAACATTGGTGATGGTGACTACGGTAAAGATGGTGAAGATGTTGACCCCTGTCTTGCCGTAGCACCGTTTGCTAAGGGACGTTGGTTTCTCACTGAGTGATGATTGCCACCGGGACATTCAGCTGTCCACGGCAGCCACCCGGTTTGTGACCTCATGATGATTCTAATGGCGTAAAGTATCACAGAACATTCCATCACCCTTTGTAAACATTCTGTTTTTAGAACAAGCTAATTGCCAGAAACACCATACACACCGTCCGGTGGCAGACAGAACATTTCAAAATGAACACATCAAAAAAAAAAAACAGGCTCTAGCCACATTTCCAATTCCCTGCCTACTCATAAATTATGAATGGCAGAGGAGGGCCCCTCGACCCTGTGTGTGCTTTTTCTTTACTTATGTTTATGTATGTGCCCCCAGCCAGGCATCAATCAGAAGATCGTGTTCTAATTGTTTAATCACGAGCAGGAGGCTTCTAAGATCTGCACGGGGGTCTGCGCTGCGCGGCGCGGCGCGGTGCGGTGCGGTGCGGCACGGCGGCCCGTCCCGCCGATCGCTGGGAGGCTAACGGATTGTCAGAGGAGGAGACACTTCAAAGAGACGAGGCACTTGTGTGTGCCATTTGCAGCCCCACTGGGGCCCACACATCACAGGGAGAGGGGCGCATGTTCCTGCTGCAAATATGTTTAATGCCAGCCCCACCGCCTAATGTCTCATGTCAACAGCTACATCTCTGGAGGAAGTGGGGAGGACCAGGAAGCCAGGATTCATGTGTGAGCATCTGAGTGTGTGTGTGTGTGTGTGTGTGTGTGTGTTTGTTGTGTGGAATTGAATGGTTGTTGTTTGGAACCACTTATCCATCCTTGCTCAAATACATACACTCTCTTGCTCTCTCTCTCTCACACACACACACACACACACACACAAAGAAAAACACTGGGCGTACGTGTAACAGGTTTAGTGCTTCCACTTGCCACTGTAATGTTGTAATGGTGTTCTGCACCTTTAAGAAAATGGTTGGTATGGGAACGACGCGTTCGGCTCTTCCCAGTTCATCTTGCTCGCGCAAGTGGTAGGTTGCGAGTTTTACACACTGGAGAAAATTTATGATATTTTAATACTTTTAATTGCATATATATCCTTTATCTCAATCTACATGTACCTAGAATTCGATTTTCATTATGTGAGAACAGAACTATGTGTTTATGACTGTCCAGTAAATAGACTGTTGGTTTGTAAAGTGTACAGTATATTCCATGTATGCTAACAGTGACTCTATACTTTTAATGGCATTCTCGCCAGGTTGGACAGTCGTGTGATACAACTTTGTTGTCCATCTTCAGGTACATGTTTGTTTTTATGAATATATCAAGTTGTGCCCCAGTTCATCTTGCTCGCGCAAGTGGTTGGACAGTCGTGTGATACAACTTTGTTGTCCATCTTCAGAATAATAAAACCCTCGACTGGGAGTTCGTGTCTGCTGTGCTATTTACAACACAACGCATACAACTGTTACATTGGTGCCGTGACGGTCTTCTTGTGCATGCCGGACGTCGATGTGGAGGGATACCGTCGTCGCTGGAGCTGACAAGAATCGCCGAGGTTGCTTGTTTCAATGTGGTACAGATAGCTAGGCTAGTCACACGTTTCTGAATCTGTATTTCCATGTCATTGTCAGATATCTCATTTTCTCTTAATGAATCTGTACATTGTCTTCTGTAAAATCAATGAGCCTCAGAGGACGTTCAGGGTTTTAGAGTCAAAGTTACTTCCAGTGATCGATTGTTTATGTTTTATAACGTTCCTATAGCCTACTGTAGACTTAAATTTGCATCTGCGGTTTTGAGTTTGGCCACACGGTGGCAGTATTGTTTTTGATCCTGGCAAATAACAACAGGAATAGTATTCAGCAGATTAAGTTAATTCAGTTAACTGAGTAAAACTTTGCTAACTTTTATGTCTTATCTGAAGTATATGCTGTTAGTTTAAAGACAAGTTTTTTTTGCATAGCATTTTTTTTGTTGTTTTATTTTCATTTTACTTAACAAAAAGTGCACTGACCCATGATGGATAGTCCGGGTGATATTGGTAGGGGTAAGGGTATTCGTTGGATTGTCAGTAGGGGTAAGGGGTTGAGTCCGCTGCCTAGATTTCCCGGGTTAGGAGACCAGGCTACTGTAACGCAGCCTTTTACCTCCACACCAATTCAAGACTCTATTTCACGACAGACACACAGCGCAAATGAAAACACACCTCACTCTGTTGGCTCTGAGCCAGCCTCACCTTTGGGAAACAGGGAGGTTTCAGTCGACATGCTGGCAGATATAGTTGAGCGGGTGGGACAGTCCATTGGTGAAAGTATTGTGGCCTGTTTAGGAGCGACCAAAGTGATGGATGACACACCGGGCTCTCAACTTAATAGTAGGGCTGGGGAGGTTTCCAGCATGGGCTTGGTGCTGAAATCTGATGTGAAGGCGCCAGGGTTTTTCAGGGGAGATGGTTCGGAGAAGTGTACAGTGCAGGAGTGGGAAGAGCTTATGGTGGTTTATATGCGCAAGAAGGGTTTTAGCGCACAGGAGCAGTCTGAGGAAGTGATGAGTAAGATCATGGGGCGGGCACGTGATGTTGTCAGAGTTGGCTTACGTAGCGACGCTAAAATAGATCTAACTCAAGGCCCGGGCCCGGTTTTTGATATTCTGAAACAACATTTTAGTGACGTAGTTTACTCTGACATGCCATTAGCAGACTTTTACTCAACATTCCCTCTGACTGGGGAGAAACCTTTTGACTATTGGATCAGGCTGAACAGGGCAATTGACGTAGCAGAGGACTGTGTCAGGAGGCAGGGCAAGAAACTAGAAGATCCTGCTCGTGAAGTAACCGCTATGTTTATCCGACATTGCCCCGACCCTGGACTGTGTCTGATTTTCAAGTGCAAACCCTTGCATCAGTGGACTGCTGGTGAGGTGCATGAGAGACTAGAGGAGCATCAGAGGGAGAGCAGAGCCAAGCATCTTTCGTGTTCTCCGGTGACCATCTCGACACTGAAGCAGGAAGTGTCTTCTCCAATGATTTCGCCTAAAGCCAAGCCTGTACCAATGACCCAACCAGAGCCAGTCATCGAGCCTGCTCCAGTGATAGCTGCTTCTCACAATCCATCCGAACCAATGGCCCGAGTCATCGCACTGCTGGAGCGAGTTCTTGAACAGAGGCCACAACAGATGGTGGGTAGTCCTGGTTTTCGTTCACAACAGAGGTTTAGGCGTAGGGTTACCCCGTCTTTGCCTTGCTCAGTGTGTGGGGAAGCAAGCCACAGCACAATACAACACTGTCGTGAGAACAATCTGTGTTTCCTCTGCCACGTCCCTGGTCATACTCGGGCATTATGCCCACAGGCCCCAGCGCAAGGGCAGGTTCCCCTGACATCAGGACTCGCACCACAGGGCTCATCCAACCTGCAGGGAAAATAGATGGCCCACGCGGGGAGGGGACGAGTGATGGGCCTAATTATGTCCCCATGGATGACTGTGATGATGCGTTGTCTGTGTATTCGTGTGCATGTGCCTCTGAAGGGCCTGATGTGAAAGTGATCTATCAAAATATAAACAAGGTGGCTCCTAACGATGATTTGTTTTATACTTCTGTTTGTGTGAATGACGTGATGGAGCTGCAGGCAATGATTGACAGTGGTTCGATGGCTTGTACACTGACCTCAACAGTTGTGCCACGTCTGTGTGAAGCTGGTGTTCTGTCAAGTGACTCACTCCACCCAGTTGATGTAGTGCTTGTTGGATGTGGCGGCATGAAGACCAGAGCAGCAGGGGCATGTGACTTAGTTCTGACGGTGTTTGGCCATAAAGCCTCGGTTCCTGTTTTGATTGTGGATGGCCAAATTGATGATCTGATCATTGGCAGCAACTTTATTAAACATCTCATACATGTTATGAAAAATGATTGCTTTGAGAAACGGCGGGCAGTGTGTACTGCCGCCGAGGAGCGGCTTTTCTCACTCTTGGCTAATGTGGAGAGGTGGCAGGGGAGCAATGTGCCAGACAAGGTAGGAACGCTGAGGCTGAAACAGGCGATTACTTTAGAGCCTTTGCAAGAGCATTTAGTCTGGGCACGGCTCAAAGACTGTCAGTACATTGCAGCTGGCAGTGCTGTGGTCATTGAACCCACTCTTGCCCGCCCAAGACCGAGGAACATTCTCATAGGGAGAACTGTTGCAATCTTGAGAAATGATGGCTGGCTCCCAGTGAAGATTGTGAACCCGCTGGCCCGACCGGCAACACTGAGACGCAATGCCAAGGTGGCGGATGTTTTTCCCTGTGCAGCATTGGAGGATTTTGATTATACTGAGCAGATGGTGTCGTCAGTTTCAACTCCCATGCTGCAGGTTCAAACACTAAAGGTGGATGGTGATTCAATGGATGGCGGGAACAGCGCGGACAGCTTGACCATAAACAGTGGTCCAGAGTGCAGTGGTGCGGGGTGCACTGTGCTACGGGAACTGGGACTTGCAGACATAGACATTGATTCCCCTCAATTGACGCCTGAGGGTAGAGCCAAGTTGGTGCAGCTTATAGCTCGCTATGAATCCATCTTCTCAAGGCACAAGTTGGACTGTGGGAAAGCTACAGGATTTGTGCACAGGATCAGGCTGAGTGATGACAAACCCTTTCGATTGCCGTATAGGCGGATGTCACCTAACCAATATGACAAGCTTAAGCAGGCTTTGAATGAGATGGAGGAGTGTGAGCTGATACGTAAGAGCAGCAGTGAATTTGCCTCCCCACTTGTGCTTGTCTGGAAAAAGTCAGGTGATTTACGTCTATGCACTGATTTCAGGTGGCTCAATGCCCGCACGATAAAAGACGCTCACCCCTTGCCACATCAAGCCGACGCTCTTGCAGCTCTGGGCGGGAATGCTTATTTCTCAACGATGGACTTGACATCTGGCTATTACAATGTGGAGGTTCATGAGGACGATAGGAGGTTCACAGCTTTTACCTCGCCATTTGGACTCTATGAGTACAATAGGCTCCCACAGGGTCTATGTAATAGTCCAGCCACATTTATGAGAATGATGCTGAGCATTTTTGGAGATGAGAACTTTTTAAGTCTTCTCTGCTATCTTGATGACTTGCTAGTCTTTGCGCCCACAGAAGAGTTGGGGCTGCAGCGGTTAGAGATGGTTTTTGGTCGTCTGCAGCAGCACAACCTTAAGCTGGCACAAAAGAAATGTCATTTCATGGAGAAGTCTGTGAGATTTTTGGGCCATGTGGTCAGTGAAGCTGGTATTGCCACGGACCCGGAGAAGATTAAAGTTATTACTGGGATGACTGAGAAAGATCTCATGGAGGATGAGTCAAATATTCCCTCCCAGTCCAAGATTAGGTCGTTTCTTGGTATGGTTGTCTATTACCAACAGTTTATAGAGGGATGCTCAGCCATTGCCAAGCCTTTGTTTGGGTTGACTACTGGACCCAAAGTGCCACGTCATGGAAAAGGGAGAGCCAAGAGGAAAGTCACAAGGAAACTAACAGCATCAGATTGGACTGGTGAATGCAGACGGGCCTTCGAGCAGTTGAAACAAGCTCTCCTTGATCAAGTTCTTCTGGCTCACCCAGACTTTGATAAGCCGTTTCTGTTGTCTGTGGATGCGTCTAGTAACGGCTTAGGTGCTGTTCTGTCCCAAGTCCCTGAGAACGCAGATAAAGCTAGGCCTGTGGCCTTTGCAAGCAAATCACTGACCTATGCACAGTCAAAGT
Source organism: Sardina pilchardus (assembly GCF_963854185.1). NCBI lineage: Eukaryota > Metazoa > Chordata > Actinopteri > Clupeiformes > Clupeidae > Sardina > Sardina pilchardus. The sequence goes on along the minus strand of NC_084999.1, from coordinate 4,799,016 downwards.
ACCCTGCTCACAGACTTGAATTTTTTGCTCTGCGCTGGGCGGTCTGTGATAAGTTTAGCCATTGGCTAAAAGGGCGCCCGTTTACAGTTTGGACGGATAATAACCCGCTCACCTACATCCTGTCCAAGCCTAAACTGGATGCATGTGAGCAAAGGTGGGTTGCCAAGTTGGCGCCCTATGAATTTGACATCAGATACATTCCTGGGCCTAAGAATGTCGTGGCTGATGCATTAAGCAGACAACCCTTTGCAAAGCCCAGTGCATTACACAGACTTACCCGGGTACCCTACAGAGAGCTGTTGGATGAAGCAGCTGGAGTCCAGGCCGGGAGGGTGCAAGATGTTTTCCGCTGGTCCAACCACCCTCATGAAGGGGATCTGGAAGGCCACATTTCGGCTCCGGTGTCTAAAACTGTGGCCAGTAAGATTGCCTTGGCTGTGAATGGCCAGTCTACAGCCCCTTCCCATGCTCGACCCCTGTCTAGTGATGAAGTCTCTGCTATCTTGACCTCCCACGCTCGGGGAGAGGCGGAGCTACAATGCCGGGCGCTGTTGCTGCCGCAGTTCCCTCAATCTCTAGTGCCAGCTGGCATAACTAGTATTGGGGCATTATCAAAAGAGGACCTTATGTCAAAGCAACGCCAGGATGGTGTATTGGCAAGGGTGGTGTTCTATGTGGAGCGGGGCAGGAGACCCTCAAGAAGAGAACGTAGTCACGAGCCGCTGGAGGCTGTTAAGCTACTAAGGGGATGGGAGAAGCTGTCTCTGCGAATGGGGGTGCTGTTTCGTGTATCCAAGGATCCTGTGTCCAAGAGAAAGTCCTATCGCTTTATTGTGCCCACCTCTCTGAAGCAGACGGTCCTCATGGGTGTTCATGATGAGGCTGGGCATCAAGGCCAACAACGGACGCTGTGGTTGACACGGCAGAGGTTCTTCTGGCAAGGTTTGGAGGCTGATGTCAAGGAATATGTGAAGTGTTGCCGTAGGTGTGTCTTCAGCAAAGCTCCAGAGCCTGAGGCCAGAGCACCTTTAGGAACCATTGTCAGCACAGAGCCACTTGACCTCGTCTGTGTGGATTTTTGGTGCGCTGAGGATGCTTCTAACAAGTCCCTTGATGTCCTTGTTGTCACTGACCATTTTACCAAATTGGCTCATGCCTTTTTGTGCCCCAATCAATCTGCAAAATCTGTTGCACGTCAGCTGTGGAACAACATCTTTTGTGTCTATGGGTTCCCACGCCGCATTCATTCTGACCAAGGAGCCAACTTTGAGAGCAATCTCATTGCAGAGCTTCTCAGTGTGGCTGGGGTGGAGAAGTCCCATACGACACCTTACCACCCGATGGGCAATGGTGGGGTTGAAAGATTTAATAGGACCTTGGGCAATATGATCCGGGCACTGCCTTCCAGAGCAAAACACAGGTGGCCTCAGATGCTCAAATCGCTGACCTTTGCCTATAATTGCACCATACATGAGACCACTGGATATGCCCCATTCCACCTAATGTTCGGGAGAACACCTCGCTTGCCTGTGGATATGCTGTTTGGGGAGGTCTTGCAGGACCCAGATGTGGTGGATTATGATGAGTATGTCCAGTGCCTCAGACGTGACCTGCAGGAGGCCATAATGGCTGCACAGACGTCTGCTGATAGGCAGTTGAGGAGGCATGCAGACTTGTATAACAGAAGAGTCAGAGGGGCCCCTGTGGAAGTTGGGGATCATGTGCTGCTGGCGAATAAGGGAGAGCGTGGGAAGAGGAAACTTGCTGACAGGTGGGAGAATGCCCTCTATGTTGTTGCAGAGAAGAATAGTGACATTCACGTGTACAAGATCCACAACCTCTCCACTGGACAGGAGAAAACTGTGCACCGCAATCTTATAATGCCTGTGAATTTCCTGCCGTTGTGTGACACACCGGAGGAGATGATTGAGGGGGTCAGTTGTTCGGCAGAAAGTAACTCACCGGCAGATGACATGAATGCCGATGAGAGAACTAGTGTCTGGGTGTCGGAGATAACCAGTGATGTGTCAGAGGATGAGAGGCCAGATTCTGTGGGAGAAGACTGCATGTTGAGTAAGGAGGATGAGCTGATGCCTGCGCCTGACCTGTTGCCTGGAGAAGATGCTGTGAATGGAGCTCTGATGGCTCCCGACTCTGATTCTAGACTTACGGACTCTGTGTCTGGACATGGTAACTCTGGCTCCTGTGTGTCAAACGCTGCTGACCCTCTGACCCTGACCTGTGACCTGACACAATCCCGACACTCTGACTCTGACCATGACTCTGGACTGACTGCTGCTCAAGCTCCTGTTTTTGACTGCCGGACAGTAGGGGGTTCAGGCATCATATCGAAGGCTGGGCGGTACATAAAGCCTGTTAAAAGACTCATTGAAACGATGCAGACGCAGAGGGTCTGGGGTAATGAGTTTAAAAAGATGGCTGTATGGGTTTAGACCTATTTAGGGTTGTGCTCTGAGATATTTGGGTCATGATACGATCATTTTATTTCTCGGGTTTTGGTATTTTCTTGTTCTTTTTTTCTCTCATTGGGGCCTTTTATTACTTTGTTACCGAGTGTACTTAACATGTAATGGGCATGTTTATCTGGGGATTTCTGTGGGATCCCTCATTCTGGTATAGAATGGTTTCGCAAACAGGAATATTTGGTAGCATGTAATTGCAGGGCTTTGCAGGCCTGATGTTTGGTTTCTGTGGGCAAGTGGAATTCAGAGGGGGAGTATGTAACAGGTTTAGTGCTTCCACTTGCCACTGTAATGTTGTAATGGTGTTCTGCACCTTTAAGAAAATGGTTGGTATGGGAACGACGCGTTCGGCTCTTCCCAGTTCATCTTGCTCGCGCAAGTGGTAGGTTGCGAGTTTTACACACTGGAGAAAATTTATGATATTTTAATACTTTTAATTGCATATATATCCTTTATCTCAATCTACATGTACCTAGAATTCGATTTTCATTATGTGAGAACAGAACTATGTGTTTATGACTGTCCAGTAAATAGACTGTTGGTTTGTAAAGTGTACAGTATATTCCATGTATGCTAACAGTGACTCTATACTTTTAATGGCATTCTCGCCAGGTTGGACAGTCGTGTGATACAACTTTGTTGTCCATCTTCAGGTACATGTTTGTTTTTATGAATATATCAAGTTGTGCCCCAGTTCATCTTGCTCGCGCAAGTGGTTGGACAGTCGTGTGATACAACTTTGTTGTCCATCTTCAGAATAATAAAACCCTCGACTGGGAGTTCGTGTCTGCTGTGCTATTTACAACACAACGCATACAACTGTTACATACGCACAGAAAAGTTCATGTGTGGGACAACTGCAGATATGCAGTCTTGATGCGCCCAGCGTCTTTAATATAACAGAATAAAAAATCGGATTAAAATCTTGACGAAATCATACTCATACAAGTGGGCCAGAGAGATATTGATAGGCCTACATTCTTTAAATTATTTTGGAAAACAGCAAAAGCCACCACAAATAGCCATGGAGAATCATACTAAGTGGCCACAGCATTCATACTACATGCGGCCAAGTGACCATGGAGACATTGTTAGTGTCTGACCAGGGTATTTGTGATCCCACCCCATCTGTCTTTCCTCACGTGTTTCTTGTCACTCTCTTCACAGTCCTGTCTGATTAAAGACATAAGAGCCCAAACATACTTCAAATTTCAACATAGGTTATACAGAATTGAGTGTTCACACGCGACGAGATTGCACAGGCGGAATGTGTTCAGTTCACACTAGCAGTAAACACAATGGGTGGTTGAGGTGAGAGGTGGCGCAAGGCTGGAATATGCATGACTAAGGGAATGATGACTCCTGTTGTTGTGTTTGCACTACAAACAGCATAGACTGAGGAACTGAAGCCAGCGAGTCAATCAATAACTATTGCCCTACTATACACAATACATATTCCCACAATTCCTCCATGTGCGTACATCTGAGGTCACGTATGGAACTTCAGACTAAGAAATCTGCCCTGTCACTCTGAGTCGAGAGGAATCAACAGACCTAACATAATCAGTTTGGCTTTTTCCGCATACAAACATACATACATAAGTTAATCAAATAGCTACACATTTAGGGAAGAACCAGCTCCCTATACGTTAGCTAAAGGCTAACTGGTGTAACCCATTTGAATTATGCTAAGCTAATGGTGTCAGACTGTACTGGTGTTACATTTGAATTATGCGAAGCTAGGCTAGCTGTGTCAGACTGGATTATTGCACGTACTGTACCGTATGTATCTTCATATCTAACTCCATAACTGGGGGCACACTGAGACCGCCTGCACACTGTCACCCGTCACATAGCATTACAGTATACATTACATTACGGCACACTAACTTTGTATACAAGCAGGCCCAAACAAATGCATAATATTTAGAATATTATACCTTCCTAAGAAGATAGTGATATTGTTGTCACAGCTGTTAACTGCAAAATTAGCTTTTTATCACAGAGATACATTTGAGCATACAGTAAAAAAAATTAAAGAAATGCATGGTTAAATTGACATATACTGTAGTATTCCTGATTGAAAATAGCACCATATACATCATATATACACATGCAACATCACATGTGCCTGACGTTACCCCTCGTACTAAGCATGTGGTGTTACACGAGCGAGCTATGTCTGACCATTACCGGCAGCCTAATTACACAGAGGTTTTAAAACATGGAGTGGGTGTGTTGATTACGGAAGCCGAGAGAGGCCACGTCATATCATTCTTTTCTTAACCTCGTTATCTCGAGATATCGAAATAATTCATTTGTGATCTCGAGAAAACGACACAATTAATTGGTGATCACGGGAAAACGACCGAGAAACGTAACTGCTGTTATTTTGCCTGAAGGGAGTAGGACGTGATTTATGATGCTTTGAGAGGGGTCAGACGTTACTTTTAGGTCTATGAGTGAGACGTACTTAAACTTCACAAACGTTATTGAAGGGGGGCATATCTGCAGAGAGGGTTAAAGCGAGTAAGTCAGTAATTAAGGATCTTTGATATCTGTGCATAGAGTTTAAGCATCCCGAGTGACATGGAGCCCAACCAAACGACACCATGCTCATTCAGCCATGAAGCCCGACCTGGCTTGCATCTGCTTCGAGATTAACCACCTCAGCTGGATCATTGTATCGCCGCTGATAAAGATGCGGAATTGCCGTGGACTAATCTTAAAATTATTCCCAATTATGAGACGCAGTGCGTCAACCCCTGATCAAAATGTTCCCATCAGCTGGTCGATTAGCCTATTCCAGACAAGCCGACGGAGCCTAGGCTACAAACTAGCAATAGCCTAGCAAAAAGGGGGTGTCAGTCGTGAGAGCACTAATGCGTTGTTTTCTCGAGATCTCGACTTAATTGTGTCGTTTTCCCGAGATCACAAATTAATTATTTCGATATCTCGAGATAACGAGGTTAAAAAAATAATGACATGACGTGGCCTCTCTCGGCTTCCGTAGTTGATCAAGTGGGTTCTACCAAGTAATGGTTTAAAAGCTGAGGCAAAGGATAACTGTTTTACAGTCAAGGCACCAACGAAGATGACTGACAATGAATGACAATTGTCTTGGTCCTTTTAGTTAGTTCACTGTAAGGTTTGCTAAATTAAAGAGACAAATGTTAAAAGTAAAAATAAAAAACTAAAGTAGGCAGAAAATAAGAGGGATTTATAAAATAAAGTGATATGTACGGGATAATGGACGACACGCCGTGCGGTTATTCAAAGTTAATGCACGTTCTAGATGGTGATACGGCCCGACGCGAAGCGAGCATTATTCCACCGCTCGGTTGAGTTCCCCATTGTCCTGCGTTCTATAAGGGTGTGTATTAACTTTAGATATACGCACGGCTATGAAGTAGTTCCAATTTGTTGGCCGTATCACACTTGAATATTAATTCGCCAAACTCGTTGTGAAGTTTAAATGCATTGACACGTTACATACAAGCTGTAAAATACAGACATTCAGATCATAGTAACGTTTAGCATATGACAGAGGTGTCATTTAGCTAGTTAGGTGGCAGTAGGCTAAGAAAAATAGCAATCTTTCAAAGTTAACGTTCATCAGAATCCTGGGATATGCCAGCTTGACAACGGGAGATTAGAACTGACGACTGGCTTTTGGCCATAGCAACCATCCATTTAGAACTAGTAACCACAGTTTGAGAAATTAGTTGAAATGTGTCTGGGAAAAGTAGTTCTACAAACAATACCGATCTAGCGATTAAAACAATTAAATTAGCACCGGAAACGAACACAACGCAAGTGGCAACAGTGGAATAACTTTTCTAGACGGAACGTCCCTCCGCTTCGCGTCGGGCCGTATCACCGTCTAGAACGTGCATTAACTTTGAATAACCGCACGGCGTGTCGTCCATTATCCCGTACATAATAGAATGATGATTAAGTATGGGATGGCAGTCTTAGACCAAGCTTCAGAAAGTAGAGTAGTGACATTACAGCTTCCATAACTGCATTCACTAACACAGAAAACCTGGTAGATTGATGAGTGGATATATTTTAAAACAGCAGTAAGGGGGGGGGGGAATCTGAAAAGTCCTTCCTGTCAAAAAGAAAGTTAGCACTTCCAAATCTATATTTGCTCATTGCAGCACAGCCATCATATTTGCAAATGGCCTGACACTTATGGAGCTCCCTCAAGAAGGAATCAATTCAATTCCCCGCAGCAGCAGTTTGAGGTGTTATGTCACTCCAGGTTAGGAGGGAGGAGTGAAGTAGAGAACAGAACACTCTTCTACCCATCGCCAACAGCCACACACACACACACACACACACACACACACGGGAGCCATTTTGCACCTCAACGTGCTGTCACCCTCCTCGGCTACGTCAGATTGAGTGACGAGGCTTCTCCGCACAGATCCCCCTGCATTAGAGCGAAATCTGCCCAAAATATTTAAAATCTCTCCGTCTCTCTCTCTCTCTCTCTCTCTCTCACTCTCTCTCTCTCTCTCGCCGCCTGTCTCGTTCTCGCTATCTGTCGGATTCCCTCTCTCCCTGACTCTTGTTGGTTGGTTTCCTCGCTCTCTCCGTCTCTGGCGGCGTCTGAGGAGCAGTGGAAAGTTCAGGGCTGGTTTGGCAGCGCTAGGCAGCCGGGAGCGACAGCAGCTGTCAAAGACGGAATGTTATTTCCTTAGAATATTGGAACTAATTTGACTACTTGGAGAATTCGCTCAACATTCTCTAAGCGGAATGTAACCAGATGTGATCAATGCTTGAAATGGATTTCTCTTCCCCTTCTTCGTCACCACACATCAATATTTTTTGTCACATTGCTTTTTTTTATAACTGGATATCACATTGGTTCAATGCCTGATGCTCATTGAAAAGTCCCAGCATATTTCACAGTTTGGTGGGCGGTAGGAACTGAGAATAGAACGTGCTCTACTCACCAATATTAAATGAAAAAAGATGTGTGGGCAAAAACAGGGCTGTCGCGACCCTCCTGTCGACCTATCCTACGCTCTTAAAACAAATGTGCTGTCCCTATCTGGACACCGTTGTGCAAGTTGTGCTGTTTTCAATACAAGTTGAGTTATTTTCTGTGTAAGTTGTGTTATTTTCAACACATATTGTGTAACAAATTTAAAAAAAAATGGAAGCAAGCAACACAAACTGCGTTGTCCCTATCTGGACACAGAGATGGGTTAAAACAACACAAGTTGTGTAGTTTTCAACACATTCGTATCAAGAGTGTACAAGATATGCACTCCACCACCCCTCCCTCCCCAATTGCATGTGTTGGCAAACAGAGTGGGTTGTTCATCTGTTGGTCATCAGTGGATGGAGTGCATGCAGTACACAGAGACGAATAGGGCCTGTATCGTATATTATAAATGTGTATTTTATTGGATGACATCTTAAATGGCATTTTGGATGGGTTGTTTCCTGTTTTTTTTGTTTTTTTAAAAAAAAAGACCAGTCTCTAGTTTACTCTTTGTATTGGAGACTTTGAAACTGTCATGATTATTACGATGACACCATGAACTAAGGTGCGATGTTTCGACAATGTTGTATACGGATGTTATTAACGATATGGACAATGTTAGTGGACATCAATTGATAATACATAATTACTGGATTACGCTTTAAACGGACAACTGACTACAAACGAATGCATTTCCGTTTCAGTTTTGGTACAGCCATCCATTGGATCTCTGAGCACTTGGTGCTCTGCTTTGTTTTCGTAGAAGCACAGACCGGTCGTGTGTCGAATAATTTGTTGCCAAAAGTTTTACTTTCATCCCAAAGACAACATGTCTGTAATGCACGTCTCCAATGTGACACATTAAAGGTAATGTGTGCGCTGCAACACAGTGGGAAATGGCGGGAAGACTGCGTCGTCGTGGTGCATGTCACCTCCGTGCGTGAGCGGTTATCGGAGTGTGACTCGCTCTATTCAGCATGTTTATGTATTAAATAACTCTCAGAGGGGCTAGGACAGGCGGTGTTTGTGTGTGTGTGTGTGTGTGTGTGTGTGTGTGAGGAGGGGTGGTGGTGTGTGTGTGTGTGTGTGTTGGGGGGGGGGGGGGTGATGCCACGCTTGACAATGAGTTCAAAGTGTTTGAGGATCAAAAGGATGTAGAGTGGGAAGTTTGAGGGACAGTACACAGATGTGGGTTTGAGTTTGCTCACTCAGTCACCCTTGCTTCTCTTAGTGCCAGCACTTGCCAGGTCCTTGAAGTCCTGGTTCACCCTGGGCTCTGGAGTGTCAAAGTTGCTTTCTTTCCGTTTGTTTGTCTCCTCCAGAAGCTAAGAGCAAATTATGTGCTCTGAATGTCTGATAAAGAACAAAGGTGAAGACTTTTTTTAAACTATGGTGTGGCAGAGGGTGGTGTTTGTGTGTGTACTTTTCATTCTGTGTGTGTGTGTGTGTGTGTGTGTGTGTGTGTGTGTGTGTGTGTGTGTGTGTGTGTGCGCGCGCGTATGTGTAGCCTATGTTTGTATATGTGTGTGTGTTTGTGTGTTTGTGTGTGTACAAGGGGAGGCCAGAGTGGCTGTAGGTCAACACTGAAGGTCAATGTGGAGTCGAGCAACTACAGAAAACAAAGTCAAGCCTACAGTTCCCAGAGCAAGAGAGAGAGAGAGAGAGCAAGAGAGAGAGCGAGAGAGAGAGCAAGAGAGAGAGAGAGACCTGGGGTGGAATGGGTGGGGTTTGGTGAGAGGTTGGCACATAGACAGACCTACAATTTCTTAACCAGAGAGAGAGAGGTGGGGGTGTGGGGTTGGTTAGAGAGAGAGAGAGAGGTGGGGGTGTGGGGCTGGTTAGAGAGAGAGAGAGAGGTGGGGTTGGTTAGACGTTTCTGTGTTTCCTCTCTGTGCCTATAGGAGCTTGGCCTGGACAGATTAGTCCTCTCTCCCTAACAGCCCTAACAGCCCCAACAACACAGGGCAGCCCTGCACACTACCGCACCACCACCACCGCACACTGAAACAAGAGCTACTTTTATGGGTCGTGTAACAAAAGCCACCGGGTCGACTTGGGTCGGTCCGCTGGACTCTGTGTTGTGTTGCGCTGTGCCCGGCCCGTGCGCGGCCTGGAAAAGAGATCCCCCGATGAAAGTCAAGGCCTCGCTCCACCTTCCGTGCTCTCTCTCTCCGACTGCTCCCTCACTGCGGCCGGCAGACAGCACTGACAGACAATTAACACGACACAAAAGGCAAAAAGGGGAAGCTCGGTATCGGACTTCAGAGCGGCCAAAAAGCCTATCGGCAGCATTTCAATGTGCGCGGCCGAGCTTTTGTTGAATAAATTCCTCAAGAAAGAGAAAGGGGGGGGAGAAGAAAGAAAGAAAGGGAGGAATAAAATTGGAGTGAAAGGCTGAGTCCCAGTGCTGGGTTAAAAACTTACCGCCATGCACACATACCTGGTGGAGCTGTGGCTTGGAAAAGCCACCCCTATGCATCAAAGGCAGGCAACCATACTGGAGGGATTAATGTGAAAATAAACCCCAGGCCTTCTACATATCAAAGAGGAGATAAGCTTATGAAGTCTAATTCATATGTTTTATTCTGGCAAAATGGGCATTTGTGGCGACTGGCCTGTCCCGCAGCAGAGATAGCGCTCCGATAATGATCCGCCTTCCACCGCCACCATTGAATCCATATTAAAGAGGAGGGGAGGGGAGGAATGAAGAGAGGGGGAGAGAGAGAGAGAGAGCAAGAGAGAGGATGAGAAATTGAAAAGAGACACACCTGAGAAAAGAGGTTCTCAGATGAATGTTCGTCTGTCTCGCTGGGACTGGCCGCACTAAACGCCTCAGCGCTTTATGACGCACACACACACACACACACGCAGACGGCAGCAGACCACTAGCCGTGTGTGCGGCCCCAGAGAAAGGGTTTGATTTGAGACCAGGAGAGAGAGGGAGAAGAGAGAGAGAGAGAGAGAGAGACGACGTGTGGGGTGATGTACAGGAAGAAGAGTAGGAGTCATCGTCCCCCTCTGCTCCCTCCTTAATCCCAGTCTGCCCCTCCTCCCTCTTATTCGCTGTTCACATCAGCCGTATCAGTGCCAGATTAGGGCCGGCCCTGGGCCAGATCTGACCCACAGTCCACCGTCTCCTCGCACTCTGCCACCAGCGCCTCGTTCTCCAGGTGAATCCAGCAGAGGTCGATCTGCATGCAGACACATTAACATCTGGCTTTCACACTGTGATCAGCTTTACAGGAATTTCAAAGCCACCGCCCTACCTTTTCATCGGCACTTTTTCATACGTGCTATCTCTCTCTCTCTCTCTCTCTCTCTCTCTCTCTCTCTCTCTCTCTCTCTCTCTCTCTCTCTCTCTCTCTCTCTCTCTCTCTCCGTCTCCCGAGTCGGAGCGGAGTGATCACACTGAATATAAATTTAGCAAGGAAATTAACTGAGGGATTATATAACTGTGAAGGTAAATTGTGTTATTATCCAACCAAACGGTCTGCTATAATAGAGACATATTATATATGGATGGAAAGATTAAATGGACCCATGAGTGCTAAATATCAGGAGTGATATCCGTCTGAGCAATTGGTTGTCTGGTTCTTCCAGGTGTTATATGGCAAGAGACATACATTTATAATGGGGTAGACAAGGAAATAGACATTTCTGTCTGGCATGACTGTTACTGATTTCACCATATGACACATGGCATCAGTAACGTGTAGTCATATGAAAAATAAGCATATAAATAAATAAAATAAAAGTACTGTTTTTTAATGATATTACTTGACCTTTTGTGTCCTCGTTTTAGATGGTGGACACAACATGGAAATAAATCAAAAAGGGACAAGTTAAAAAGTAAACAAAAGTCAAAGCATTTCAAATTTCTGGCTGTAAAGAATTTTCTACATTACAATATTAAACCAAACAATGCAAACATGAACATTTCGCTTGACTCTATCTTCAAGAGGGTTAAGGCTCATCCTAACTCCTACCACTATTACAGTACAGTAATTTCCTGTGTATAAGCCGCAGGACAGTGTGTTATGCAAGTTAAAAGAAACAAAACTATATGAATACCATATTAACTGCCCCCGTATATTAACCTGATAGCTGAAGAAATTTTGCAAAACCAATGTATAAGCCGCGGCTAATAGTTGGGAAATTACGGTACTACACCTCCATAACTGTTGGAAGGTTGCTTTAATACATGTATTTGCCATCAAACACACAAGCCTCACATGACCATAGTTTAATGTTTTTGACAATGTCTTTACAAGGGTAGTATTCTGGTGGGCAATGCAGATGATTGCATTTTTGACCAAATGTGGCAGTGAATTACAAGCAAGCTATATGCTGAAATGCTACCCTGAGATCTGCAGTATCGCATGCAACATCACACCTTATTAAAGAATCTATAACAAGCTAGGTTTATGTTTATAAGGGTGTGTGAATATACTGCACTAACCTGCTGACCTGGTGTCCATTACAGCGTAGCCTAGCATGCACACACACACACACGCGCGCGCACACACACACACACACACACACATTACAGCGTAGCCTAGCTGTGTGGGCCTCTACATGGTGCCACAGACAGATTTAGTTTCCTGGGTGCCACCTGCAGGTTACGGGCGCAGGCTACGCCACCGAGTTGGCACACACTACGGCCCTGCCCTGTCTCCTCTTCTCGCCGTGACGACAAGAGGAGGACCAGGTCAGCACGTTAGCCACCAGCTCGACTTCAGAGCCGCCGCTCACTCAAGATGGCCGCTCGGTAAGATCTCGCAGGTAGCACAAGCGCTCTGGGGATTAGGAGTCAGCTGTGGGGCATCAGAGACAGAGAATAACACACAGACACACACACACACACACACAGCAATCACAGATTTCCTCACAAACACACACACATACTACACACATCCACGCACGCACACACACAAACAGACACACAAACACACACACACACACACACACACATCCACACAAAGGGGTTATTGGAGGTGTGCAGGGGGAGCAGGCAGGAGAGAGGTGTGTGTGTGTGTGTGTGTGTGTGTGTATGTGTGTGTGTGTGTGTGTGTGTGTGTGTGTGTGTGTGTGTGAGGTGGGGTAGAGTGACAGGCTAAGTGTAGGTTGGCCAGAGATGTGTGGAGGAGAATAGAATGCAGCAGGCTGTGGACAAAGTGCGACTGGATAGGTCTGCTGCTGTTACATGGCGATGGGATTTGGCGATCGTGTTCCCTCGTTGTTGTGCAACGCTAGCTTATTTTTAGGGTTCTCAGCGGCTAAGTGTGGCTCAGGCCCTAAAAGAGACGTGGATTTCTTTCATGATACTTCACAGTTTATCTGAATGACCACATATCTGCTGTTTAATTTAGCTTATTAAACACAGCGCTACATTACCGCACGGGAAAAAAAACAGTCTGTTTATTCACCGGCTGAACTCAAATAGTGTAATCATTTCCACTTTTAAATAACCAATGACTGGATGACGATGTCTTATTAGTGTGTAAATGAAGTTGTGACAGGCTTGTTATTTTATAATGAATGTAATTTGAATATGTTTTTTCTCTCTCTCTCTTACCCCTCTGGCTGGACCACTCTCTCATTCTCTCTCTCTCTCTCTTACACTCTCTCTCTTTCCTATCTCAAGTCAACCTGTCTTTCTCTCCCTCTTTTTCACCCCCTCCCTCTTCTGCTCTTTTTGCCCCTCTCTCTCTCTTTCTCTCTCTTTCTTTCGCTCTCAATGACTCTCTCTGAATAGCTATCTCTCCCTACCATCTAAACCTCTCTCTCATTCCCTGGCTATCTTTCTCTCTCTCTCTATCTCTCTCTCTCTCTCTCTCATTCCCTGGCTATCTCTCTCTCCCTCCCTCTCTCTCTCCCTCCCTCTCTCCCTCTCTCCCTCTCTCTCTCTCTCCCTCTCTCTCCCTCTCTCTCTCTCTCTCTCTCTGTGGTGCCGGAGGGGTTGGTCCAGACCCATGCTGCTGCCTCGTTCTCAGTGGCCGGCGGGGCGACAGCAGCTTACCCTGTTTGCTGACCTCAATGAAATAAACAACACCCCCGATGATGGACCATAAATACTTAGGTTAGTCCGCACGGTGTCGCCGAGGTCAGACGGACTGCCCCGGGTCCGTCTCAAAGCCACCTGACACACAGCCAAAACCACGCAGTGCTATCCACTCCCCAAAACACGTCATGCACACCTACACACACACACACACACACACACACACAAGAACAGAAACAGTCTAACAAATACACACACACACGCATATATACACACACACAGCCACAGAGAGAGACAAACAGACACACGTGCACGCACGCACACACATACACACACACGCACATGCACAAACACACACACACACAACAAGAACAGAAACAGACTAGCACATACGCACACACTAACACACACTAACACAAACAGACACACACACACACACATGCACAAACAAGCATGGTGCACACACTCATGCAATTCCTCATCATGGAGTGTTCATACCCCTCTGCTGGCTGTACCTATGGTAGCAGCTCCCTCATGCGAAGTCTCACATCCTCCGCCGGATCAGGCCCAACTCCGGGCCAGAGCTGGGCCAGCTCCTGCAGCTGTTCCCCGGGGAACGGTGACCCGGCACGCTCGAGTGAAACAGGAACGTGCACCTGTGCACATCCTTCCCCTTGAACCCGACCTGCGCGCCGCTCGCACAGCTACACAGCGCACAAAGACATCTGAGAGTGACGCGGAGAGACTATCAGTTTGCTCTTAAAATGACAGATATAGCATTTGGCTCGGGCCAGAAGGCCAAAGGGGGCAGGGAGAATTGAGTTTTACAACCGAGATATTAACTCCAGGGCTGCGACCGTGCGATTGCTGTAGAGGAAATGATGATTAAAAGAAATCATTTGGAGAGAGTTTATTCAAATAAATCACACATTACGCACAAGGGGGGGTGTCCACATGAAAGCCACATGAAAGCTGGCAGTGTTGGAGTCACTAAAGATCACATTCTGCAATGCGTCAAATGACAGTGTTATTGATATTATGATGTTTTTGTAACATCTGTCAAACTTCAGCTGTTTTGTGAAGATGAGGAAATGTGATGTGAGTGCTGCCTCTGTTGTACTCATTATTCTATAGTCTGCCAGTATTCAGTGTGTGTGCGTTTGTGTGTGTTTGTGCGTGTTTGTGTGTGTGTGTGTGTGTGTGTGTGTGTCTGTGTGTGTCTATGTGTGTGTGTGAGTGAGAGAGTGCTAGCCCTCTGCGGTGCTATATAAATTTCCTCTAAAATATTTGGGGATGGAGTGGAGTTAGCTCTGGGCGGCATGGAGACCGCTAGTCTGCAGGATGTAACCTGACTGCAGGGTTATTCGGACTCCGCTCTGGAGCCCACACAAAAGCTCCATTTAACACTCTATACTAGGGCTGGGATAAACGATTATTTTTTAAACGATTATTCTAGCGATTATTTTTTCGATGCATCGATTAATCTAACGATTCATTTTTTCAGTTCGATTCGATTTCGATTCGATTCGATTATCGATTATCTCCCCACTAATTGACTAATTGCAATATATACATGTTGATTTTACATATCTGAATGAAATAAAACATTGCAATGTATGTTTATTGCTCTTAAAATCCCAAAATGCATTCTAAGTCAGAGGTAGCATTCAATAAAACCTTGAAGCCTTGAAAACACTTGGAGTGTTGTCAAATTGAAGGGGACAAGATCCCAACTGTCATCAATAAAATGACAAGTTAAGTAGGCTTATTTTAAGTCTTTGGGACTTTGGGGCCATATAGGGCCCACCTACACGTACTGTATACCCCCATCAAATCATCATTATGATGATCATTATTACAATTATTATTATGCTGTATTAAGTGTACTTTCACTTCAAAGCAGTCAATGTTTTAAATGCCAACATTGTTCACAAAAAGTTTGTGAAAAAATCAGAGAGCAGCTTTAGTAATGTAAGATACAGTATAATTACAATAGCTTTTGCATGGTTGCATGGTAAATACACTTATCAGCAATAATATGGGTGCTATTGTTTTGGGATGTTTCCCTCATGCAAGCATCAAACTCTGGTAGGCAAATGGAGACAAAATTGACATGCTTTTTTAATGAAATTCCATTTGAATCTCTGAATGTATTCAGGAAACACGTACCAACTTTAGTCTATGTATTACGGCCGAGCAGATAGGCGTAAATCACTGATCTGGAGATTTTTAGATGAAAGACTAAGGCTACAATCTTTTGACCATATTCAAATTTGACTGAACTATACTCTGCTCTGTATCAAGAACCCACGTTGTTCTATTAAATGTCGTTAAATAATTAAACAGCAGGTTGAACGGGACTTGC
>NC_084999.1:4735668-4778168 GCF_963854185.1 Sardina pilchardus | reverse complement strand
TCCTCCCCATGTGATGAGAGATGGGCTTTGCCATCCCATCAGCAGCCATGCTGCGTGCACGGCCTTCATCCTCAATGGCAGTTGACACAGGCATGCATCTGCCCTGGCTCTAGTTCACATGTTTACCACACTCAACAGCAGGGAGTGTATCTATTGGACGCATCTTTGTGCACGTATGTGTACTCTATGTGTCTCTCTCTCTCTCTCTCTCTCTCTCTCTCTCTCTCTCTCTCTCTCTCTCTCTCTCTCTCTCTCTCTCTCTCTCTCTCTCTCTCTCTCTCTCTCTCTCTCTCTCTCTCTCTCTCTCTATTTGTCTCTCTCTCTCTCTCTGTGTGTGTGTGTGTGTGTGTGTGTGTGTGTGTGTGTGTGTGTGTGTGTGAGTGTGTGTGTGTGTGTGTGTGTGTGTGTGTGTGTGTGTGTGTGTGTGTGTGTGTGTGTGTGTGTGTGTGTGTGTGTGTGTGTGTGTGAATGAGTGCACGTCTATGAATGTTTAACAAAGATATGCATGTATTGCCCACTATAGGGCTTTCCGTTTAGCTGACAATGGTATTTCCTCAAGTAAGTTTACACATTTGTAGACAAGACAACCCAAATGGTCTATGTAGCTTTGCTACAAGCGGATTTCTGTCATTTTCAAGATCTGTAGCATTTCTGTATAACTTTTTGATAAGTAGGCCTACTCCACAGTCTAATAATATATAAGAATGTTTAAAATTTTCTGCTTTGGCAATGCAAAAATATTTTGCATGCTAATAAAGCGTTTTATTGAATTGAATTGAATTGAATTGAATTGAAGATACATTTACATGAAAACACAAATAGAAAAGTTTCTATTCACAGTCACACTGTAAAAAAATTGTAAAAGGCACGGCAGCAAAAGTTGCCAACCAGTTACCGTAAAGTTTTGGTAAAATAGCATACAAGGAGGAACACTTGTCATATCCACCAGTCATCCAGATTAAACACCACATTGATCTGATGTTCAAGCTGGGACCATTCAGTGACGATAATGCTCCTTTAATTATCAAATGAAGCAATAAGAAATACCTCAGGGTTGATCCCCAAGGCACTGAAGCAGCAAACCCCAGAAAATAGCCAGAGCAGATCTGTGGAGCGACGGAGACGCTGTTGCTGACCTCTGGAGTGACCCATGCAAGCTTCGCCGCTAATCTGACACTTTTCAGCAGGTCTGGGCCATGCAGCACTTAAGAAGGTGTAGAGAGCGACTCCTAAATCACCCTCAGCAGATATCCTGATAGCCCATCAGTTAACACACACACACACACACACACACACACACACACACATATGCGCACACACACTACTGAGAAAAGATTGAGGGGAGATATAGACTAGCGATAATTACAGACAAGCCTACACACTCTTTCTCTGCCAGGTAAGTAAAGGTAGAAGTATTGCAACCATAGGGGGCGCTGTGTGGCAACTGGCTCCAGTGCCCGTACCACATTTGAGTCCATGTGTCCGGAGGGAGCCGGGTTCGAGTTCAAGTCATTTCTCCATCCCACACCATCTCTCTCTCCCACTCACTTCCTGTCTCTCTCTTCACTGTTCTATTGATAAAATATATGTTATATGTTATATGTTATATGTTATATGTGATATGTGATATGTGATGTGTGATATTTTACATGTATGAGACTGTGATGTGAACATCAAATGCTGCCGTCTTTTTTATGGAATGTATTGACGTGTGAAGAAGAATATCCTTTATAAGGCAATAAAGACTCTAGACTAAAAGAAGACCAATCCCAAGCCCAAAAAATAGAGTATGGCAATCTGAGGGAGACATCGTGTTACACTTGAACCCAACACGTGTTATACACATGTTTATAAATGTTAATTACATTTTCATAATGAAATATAGCAACTCTTATAAGTCTAAGGTATTTTCTAAAAGCATACTGTAAATGACTTCAATCACAACACATATTGATGTGATCGATGATGATTGAATAACCATCATTAGCTTGTATGAATGTGAGCTGTTCAATGTGTGCACAGAGACAGTTCATTGAAATGTTTCTCTGTGTGCTTGTGTGTGGGGCTTGTGTGTGTGGTTTGTGTGTGGGGTTTGTGTGTGGGGTTTGTGTGTGGGGCTTGTGTGTGGGGTTTGTGTGTGCATATGTTTCTGTTCTTTGTCTTTTTTCATTTACGCTTACGCCTCATGGCTGCATATGGCTGCTGATATCCCTGATGATGGAAGTCATTCTAATGTCCAGAGGCAGAAGATCATAGAACAAACATTGACCTCATTCACATCCTATGGAGGGGGAAGAAGGAGATGAAACTAGAAAATGAAGTTGGAGAAGATGAAGAAGTTCACCAAGAAATGATCAAGAACATGAGATCAGGAAGAGAGACAGAAGCGAGACAAAACATGGAGGAGGAGGAGGAGGAGGAATTTATGGCTAAGGAGTAGCCAGCAACAAAGAATGTGTGTACGTGTGTGTTTGTGTGTGTCTGTGTGTGTGTGTGTGTGTGTGTGCGTGTGTGTGTCTGTGCGTGTGTGTGTACACACACATGAGTGAAGTGTGTGTGTGTGTGTGTGTGTGTGTGTGTGTGTGTGTGTGTGTGTGTGTGAGTGTACACACATGCGTGAATGTGCGTGTGTGTGTGTGCGTGTGTGTGTGTGTGTGTGTGTGCGTGTGTGTGTGCAAGGCCCTTGAGGTGTTTCTGGTGTCCTGATTTAAGTGAGGTGTTTACACAGGAAGCTATGCCTCAGGCCTGCACGCCTCTGCACCATGCAGCCTCCGCCTGATCCCCACCTCAGCTTAGCTCAGAAAGAAGGAGAAGGAGAGAGGGAGAGAGAGAAAGAAAGAAAGAATGAAAGAAAGAGACAGACATCTCACAAAGGAGTATCTAATGAAAAGAGTGTGTAGTGTGTGTGTGTGTGTACAGCCTGGTCCAATTCGGCATCTGGACTCAACATTGAGGAGGCTCAATAAAAGAGGCAGGAAGCAGCCATTTCCTCTGCCAGCACAGCAGTCCAGCGTATCACAACCCCGTGCCAGGCGGCTGCCGAGACTGGGACGGAGCCGGGCCACGCCCGCGCCAGAACCGGCCCGGACTTGTCCAGTATTTACAATTCAGCCCCATGCCGCGCTACAATTCAGCCCCATGCAGTGTTATATATACTCCCACCGAGCCAGGAAAAACATAAAAGAACATATGGAGAGAGCACTGAAGCAATCTAAACATAGACACTTTGTTCTTAATCTGCTGCAAGAGACACACAGAGAGAGATGGCCTGTAACCTGCTGCAGTTGGGAAGCAAAGCTGATTTGTGTGCCCTGGAGATCTTTCAGCTTTCATAAAACCCTCTGGAGCACACACACACTCTGTTGGCTCTGGCTGCAGGACGCCCCAGCTACTAGCTCCATATATCTCTCCCCACTCTTATTTATGTGCTTCTCCAGATAGCACAGAAGTGCGCAGCGAGCGAGGGAAGAGGGCAGTCACCTCATCCGGCCTCAGACTAACTCAGACTAACTCCACGCACCACCCAAACGTGCACCCTGATCATGGCCAACGCCACAGAGCCAACGCAGACCACCAATACTACTTAGTCCTGTATCACCACTTAGTCCTGTATCACCACTTAGTCCTGTATCACCAACTCTACTACTTAGTCCTGTATCACCACTTAGTCCTGTATCACCACTTAGTCCTGTATCACCAACTCTACTACTTAGTCCTGTATCACCACTTAGTCCTGTATCACCAACTCTACTACTTAGTCCTGTATCACCACTTAGTCCTGTATCACCAACTCTACTACTTACTGTAGTCCTGAATCATCAACTCTACTTAGTCCTGTATCACCAACTCTACTACTTAGTCCAGTATCACCAACTCTACTACTTAGTCCTGTATCATTAACTCTACTACTTAGTCCTGTATCACCAACTCTACTACTTAGTCCTGTATCACCAACTCTACTACTTAGTCCTGTATCATTAACTCTACTACTTAGTCCTGTATCACCAACTCTACTAATTAGTCCTGTATCACCAACTCTACTACTTAGTCCTGTATCACCAACTCTACTACTTAGTCCTGTATAACAAACTCTACTAGTCCTGTATCACCAACTCCACTACTTAGTCCTGTATCATCAACTGTATCACCTACTACTTAGTCCTGTATCTCAGAGGGCCATGTCGTGGAGTTGTGTACCCCGCATGACTGAGACTCAGCCCAGATCACTGTTGTGTGTTCGAATATGGCAAAGGATGAAATTCATGGGCTGCTGTGGATCTCGTTGTAGCACAACCATTGTGCACAATTGTGTAGCTGTAGTATCATGTAAACAAAAGTCAATATTATGCTACTATAATCCACTAAAGGCAGATTTCACATCAGAGGGTTTGTCACGGCACATTGAGGGTTCAGATGCTGACCACAGATTGGTTATCGCACGGAAAAAAAACCTGAAGGGAGCAGTTATGTTCGTTTTTTTTTTCTTTTCACTTGTGCTGGTCTTGGTGGAGCAGTGCAAAGTAAGTGAGAAAAGCCCAGCCTTCCTCTAACACACACACACACACAGACACACACAAATATGCAGACACACCTCTTTGGCCCCAGATGGAGGAAGTGAGCCTGAGCCATGTCCCACACTGAACTCATCACGGCCTGATCCTTTATGGCTCCGTCAGCTGCTTCCTGTTTCCTGTGTAAGGTACTCCGGCCCCAGCCCCCGCCTCAGATTACATCAGAAGAAGAAGAAGAAGAAGAAGAAGAAATAATGAGGAAATGGGGGAAGAAATCTCTCAGGCCACAGATAAATCTCCCCTTCCCTCCCTCCCTCCATCCCTCTATCCCCACCCTTTCAACTCTCTTTATCCCATAAAGGCTGAGAGAGGAGGAGGAGGAGGAGGAGGAGGAGGAGGAGGAGGAGGAGAGCAGGGCGAGGGCTCTCACCTCAGCGCAGCGGAAGTTCATTTTATTTCTCTCTTTTCTTCCAGCGTGGCACTGATGCGCGGCGAAGGTCAGGCCTGTAGGCCCAGCAGGCCTCCCCTCCCGCCCCGCGCGTCACATCCCCAGCAGGCCTCCCCTCCCGCCCCGCACGCCCGCACGTCACATCCCCGGCTGGGCTAAGCTAGCTTGGCCTCCGGGCAACAGGAGAGGAGTGGAGCGGAAGGCAAGGAGATTAAGGGTAGCGCGGAGGAGAGGGGGGTGTGTGACACGTTTGACGCCTTGAAGAGTAGCCACGCCGCATGGCTAATGCCACAAACACTCAGACAGCAGCGAGAGCCAGAGAGACTGCAGGCTCAATAGCTTGACTAACCACTGGCTATTAACAGCGGGACACGGGGAGGCAGAACCACTGGATGTTTCTGAGGTGTTAAGTGATGGAAATCCCCAAGTCCTTTATAGACGCGTCTGGTGTGTCTTATCGTCGCGCTGCAGAACTACAGCCCTGTTTAATGCAACACTGGACAACAAAGTGATACAGTGACAACTCAAGCAACTTTCCATAAAAGGGCCCGCGTGCCGCACAACAGCCGACCACTGTGAGAGGGGGAAAAATAAATGGAATAAGTAAGTAAATATATTAATAAATAAATACATACACAAATAAATAAACAATTTAAAAATAAGAACGGCCCAGAGGCCATGACACCGAATCCCTGGCTGGCTAAAGTAGCACATAATTAGCACCTTAAGATGGTTCCAGACAAGGCGGGCGCGCCAGCCAGCCAGCCCGCCCTCGCGGACGGGAGTGGACGGGAGTGGACGGAGCGCGACTGCTGTTGGCCGCCGGCATGTTTGTACAGCTGAGTCGCTAGCACACTGATCCGCACGCTCGCATTCCTTTCCGCACACATCACGCTAAAGACGACTGGCCGGCGGGCCGTCTGTCCCCTACTGACGTCCACGGAGAGAGAGAGAGAGAGAGAGAGAGAGAGAGAGAGATTTCAGTTCCGCACTCCTCCTCCTCCTCCTCCTCCTCTTCATCGTCTTCTCCTCCACTTCTTCTCCTCCTCTTTGTCGTGACCTAGAAGATATCTGCGGTGCCGGGAGGCGCTCGCGGCAGATCCAGGATTACGGCTGTGGAACGTCTGCGTGCTAAACTTTTAGATTGGGTAATGCAAACTAATGCGGTTCTGCGGTTCTCCAGAGGCCCCTGTTCACACACAGCAGCGCGAGGAGAGGAGAGGAGCGGAGGAACATTGAGAGCGTGGAACGTCATAGGCGCAGCAGGAGCACGGGGGACTCTTATCCCATGCAGCCCTTAGTGCCAGTAATCAGAGAAGCAGCACATATGTTGCTCCACTATCCTCCAATGGGAGATCGAGTGAGACGACATAAAGCCAAACTAACATGAGCGATTCGAAATGTAACAAGAACATGTGTTGTACATATACAGTCACTTATGGAGGCTTCTAAACCCATCGTGTTGTGTTTCATTTTCATACTGACACACGCTCTCACACACAGACACACACACACACACACACTGTACAAACGCACACACAAGCATACACACATACGAACATACGAACATTGTATTTATATTAAATAACCTAATTTTCTTCTTTGTGTTTCTTGCACACACACACACCAAAAAAAACTTGCTGTGTTCACCTTTTCTTCACCTTTCCCCCAAAAAATATTACACCTAAAAAAGCATCATTGTCGTTGATGTATGACTACAGCAGACTCCTACTAATATGAGCGTGATTTATCCTCGGTCAGCTCTGGTAGAAGGAGGCTCAGCATCCACCGGCCCACTAATCTAAAGAAAACAGAGGCGGATATCACAGCAGGACAAACTCTGGAGCCGGATCCAAAGCTAATTCTTCAGCTCCTCTCCGGGTTACGGCGGGATGATTCAGGGCCATTAGGAGGCATCGGCGGCCTCGCAGACGGCTTTTATGGCATATTAGGTTCCCTCTCTATTTACAGAAGTTTAGGAGAGATATGTGTTACCCAGATTTTCCGTCGGGCTGAGGTGGTGTTGCTCCCGCCTGGACAGGCTCGTCTTGCACTCTCAGGAGTGACATTAAGCCCGTGTCTACAGCGAGAGCAACGGCGCTAGGAACTCAGGCTCAGGGCTTTAAGTCTGCTTATTGATTTACCTCCAGCCCTGAACGTGTGTGTCTGTTTTAAGTACTTGCTTTATCAGGGTAATGATTTGTGAGGCTGCTTGCGCAGCTTTAAATGACTGCTTTGGTAAATAAAAGAGATAGCCATTAAAGAACACAGGAGGTGCACACCTTTACTGTAGTCCCTGGTCTCGGACCAACCTCTTTTGTCCACCTCCGCAGGAAATGACGTCTTTTTGGTGTTTTGATTACATCTACAGGAAGAAACATCTTTATTTTTGTACTCAGTAATATTATATTTCTACATTAAAGAAACTCCATCTCCATATTACTGTATGTTCTACTTTTGTCCAGTATGCCGGGTGTCTGCTGAAAGAGGACATGCCATCACTGGCTTGCTTTCAGTATTGATGACTGCCATGCATCTTCATGTAGAATGTCAATAGTCACTTCCTGATGTTAGCAGTGTGTTGTCATCACCTGTCAATCAGTTGCATCAACAAAAGACATTCTATATTCTAAAAGCATGTATACTTATTGCACGTATTCTACAGATATTTGTGATTCATTTGCGCCATATACATTCTGTCTACCCGTTCACCAACCTGTACACAGTCTCACCCTAATGCAATATCTACGAGTAGGCTATACGCTACTGTATACTAGATAGTGCCTCCTATAAAAAGCAGATCTGTGCAGGAAGCATATGTGCTGTGCTGTGCTGTGCTGCGCTGTGGCTATGCTGTGCTGTGCTGTGCTGTGCTGTGCTGTGCTGTGCTGTGCTGTGCTGTGCTGTGCTGTGCTGTGCCTGTATCAACACATGAACACTCACACAGTCTCCAACTCAGTTGCTCTGGCAGCCCTCTCATTGTGAATCAGAATGATGGCTGTCAGCTCTGGGTTGGGAAAGGATGGGAGTGTGTGTGTGTGGGTGTGTGTGAGTGAGTGAGTGTGTGTGTGTGTGTTGGGGGGGGGGTTGACAGGGGCACCTGCAGGAGAGGGGTAGAGGGGGTCTCTGCAGAGTAATGGGTAAAAATAGTCTTTCATGTCAAGTCAGATGTCCCGGGGCAGGATAAGGATCGCTGCGAGCGTGTTTGACTAGCCTGCCCATGGCCCCGGGAAACACTGCGGGCTAAATCCGCTGCCTTGACCCTGGCATCTCCAACAGCTGATGCAGGACACGATTACCACGTCTGGGAGCACGAGTGGAGTTTAGATTCTAGAGTGAGGCTCATACACACACACACACACACACACACACACATATATATATATATATATATATATATATATGTGTGTGTATTTATGTATGTATGTATATTCATTACAACATTCTTCTTTTATGATTGTAAGGATTTTATGATTTTATGAGTACAAACAAGAGACATGCAGATGTAGCCTTTACTACATGACCAGTGCTCTGCTTAACAGGGTAACAACATCATTAAGCAGTGCCACAGCCTGGCTAGTTAGACACGCCAAAACACTGAGGTTTTGTACTGGGCATAGAAACCTCACTTAAATCAAATGAAATACAAATAGCTTAGTCAGACAGTTTGGAATTGTTATTAAACATTACAATATTTACTGTTTATTGGTATGGTACTATAGCTTATTAAAATGTGAATGTACATGCACTTGGACATTGATCATCTATTGATGGATCGTATACTGCTCTTAATTGTATGAGCATCTATGCATAGCATGCAGCGTAGCAGTGTGTTTTGGACATGCTAGCTCCCGACATAGCTTACATTTAGGTCTACAGTACGTCTCAGTTGTATACTGTCCTCTACAGTACATTCATTGATTGAAGTGTCAAAGCAGCTACAATTCATAGATGCAAAAAAAAATAAAATAAAATAAAATCAATAGACGTGTCAAGTTTGTGATTGGCACGCATTACAAATTCATCAATTTCACTGTGCTGAGGATTGCATGTGCTTTGGCACTTAGCTGCAAAGTGAAAACTGATATTCTCCCAGTCGAAAAGAGAAGGAGCTCAGTGGTGTAGCAGCTGGGTGCATGTTTTTCAAAGCATGAAGAACAGACTAAGGAGCTCTCGCTCCTGAATAATCCCAGCGCCTGCCGTGCTAACTTGAATATTGATGGAGTGGAGTGGCGAAGATAACAGCAAGCGCCAGCCAACAACTTACACCCTCGCTCTCCCTCTCCCTCTCTCTCTCTCTCTCTCTCTCTCTCTCTCTCTCTCTCTCTCTCTTCTCTCTTTCACTTTCTCTCTGTCGCCTTCTCGCTGAAAGGATTTGAGGCAATAAAGACATTTTCAGACCAATGGCGAAGTCAAGCAAGTCTGACAGAAATTAGGATCAAACAACATTAAAAGACGTGGCGGCTACACTGCCTCGCTATAGTCTCCCAGTGAACAGAGACGACAGGCGCGGCGGCGGCGGCGGCAGCGGCAGGGAGAGGAATGGAGTTAGTCGTCAGGGTGTTCATTAAGTGTGTGATTGTCACTGGCTATTTATCTTTAATGAGCGCAGGAGATCCCGAACAGGCTTTGGAGGGCCACTGTTTACACTCTTACCTGTATATGGGCATTGCATTTGAATGCAGCGTTGACACAAAGGCCCATCCAACTCTTCAAGGCAGAAAACACACATAGCAGATGTATCAACAGTTTGCAGGCCTTAAATAACAAACCATTAATAAAAGATGCCACCTCTGGCCATTTGGTTTATCATCTAATTTTAGAGTGATTCTTTGAAGCAGTTACAGCACATTTGACCACCATCATGGCCTCAGGCTCTAGCTCACTAGTCAAAATCATAACAATAGTCATCAACAACAATATTAGCATTAGTTTTTCTTATTTTCAACATTTTTTCATGGAATGTCCATGTTTATCAATATAATATTTGTAAAAACCTCAATCTACCCGTGTCAATCACTTTTCAACAATACAAAGGACAGGGAAATACAAAACAATGCTAGACATGCTAAACATATACAGTTTGTTTCAGCAGTGCAAAATGCTATGTTTTAATTCTAATGTGCACTTGATGTATGTCCTAAGGTCCTTTATCAAGCATTAAAATGCCATTGGATTGTAAGGCCTTATCATGCTACCTGTAATACATAATGATTTTTAATAGTTTATGGTAGCAATGCCAACACACTTTAGCACTTCTTTCAGTTGGCTCATCATTCTGACTGCATGCACCTAGACAGGCCCGATTGATTGTGTCATTGTCATATGGGGTTGAGTGACCGACAGTCTAATGCTCTTGGATGGTGTGTGTTTTCTCTCTCTCTCTCTCTCTCTCTCTCTCTCTCTCTGTCTGTCTGGAGAGGCGGAAGCCGAGGGAAGCGGAGGGGCGGCGACAGGGGAGAGAATAGTTTGCTTCTCGGGTTCCCTAATGAAATATTGATGGGAGATGAGGGGTAGGGGTGGGGTATAATTGCAGCTTCCTGTTGCAGTGGGACATCTCTGTCACTTTGGGTCCCTGGCAGCCAGTTTGTGGCCTAATTTAATCCGACTCTGAATGAGTCAATATCACAGGGAAAATGTGAATTTACCACGCGTAGCAAACCAAATACCCACCGACAGGAAATCATTTCTTTGAATCACTGCCTCATTAATATTTAATAACGCCTGTCAGATCCAGCTAATGTGTCCTTTTTAATGTGCAGGCGCGGTGTGCTCCATCTCGGAGCTCCAGACTCGGCTGAATCAGGACTATTTCCCCATCAAGTCTCGCTCCATGGCAGCTTTAATATGCTGTTTAAACAGTGGGAAATGGACAGTATATTTATACAGCAGCAAATTACCACAAATAACTGGTGAAATAGTAGATAACAGAAAGACATCTTCACTTGATCATTTGAACAGAAATATGAACTCTCTTTCTCTCTCTCTCTCTCTCTCTCTCTATCTATCTCTCTCTCACACACACACACACACACACACACACACACACATACAGAACGGGAGGGTATGTAGCAGCATATATAATACATTCTCGACTTCAGTTGCAATAGCGCATGATGCTTACCTGCCATGGTGGACTCCCACTGCGTTCCCATCGCCATGGCACCCACGCCACGGCTGCCCTTCACAGCTCTTATCAGACCCCCACAGATCAGCCTCATCACCATGACAATCACCATGACAACATGCTTAATTACACATTAAGGTCCCCTCATCTCCCCCACATCAATGCAGGTCCCGTGGGAGCCTGACGGGGGCGCTATAGAGATTTTGTCTGGGGGGCGAGGGGCGGGGCGGGGGGGGGGGGGGGGGGGGTTGATTCACAAACCCTTTTGTTCCGTGTGGAATGTCAGACAAGCTGGAGGAGATCCACGGCAGAGATAAAGAGCATCTTGTCAACGCTGCTCCCACAGTTGCTTACACTGATTTATTAAAGCCCTTGATTATTTATGCGGGCATGAACGCTAATTCGAGTTTACAATGATAAGAGCCGCTCAGACGTAGTAGGTGGCCTATGATGCCTGAGGGTATGTGTGTGTGTGTGTGTGTGTGTGTGTGTATTTATGTGTGTGTTCATGCTTGTGCATACAGGCAATGTACATATGTTTGGGGTTTTTTTTCTCTCTCTCTCTCTCTCTCTCTCTCTCTCTCTCTCTCTCTCTCACACACACACACACAGAGAGAGAGAGAGAGAGAGAGAGAGAGAGAGAGGAAGAGACACACTCCTTCTCACTAAAATGATTTGAGACAATGTGTGTGTTTCTGTGTGTATATGCAGTGTAAATAGAAAGAGTTCTTCATCACAAAACACCTCGTCCCTGTCACAGCATTAATTAAACAGAAAATGTCTGTCTACTCTACGCAAACACATTCTACACAACCATTTAATTTGCCCCACAGTAACTCCCCACGCTGCCCATGCAATGCAGGGTGTGTGTATTGCATTAGCATATCCCTGGAACTGAGTGTCCAGGCCTTGGCTTTCTTTGAACATCTGTACGATGAGAACCTGCCGCTGTCTGGCTCGCTGCTAATTAGCACGTTAAGATGTCTCCGCAAGACTAGCGTCTAGACCACCCTGGAACAGTGCGTTGTGCTGCACTGCAAAGCCCATCTCTATATTCTAATGAATGCCAACCATCTTGAATCCATCCCTATTTTGCGAGTGAATGCCAACCATCTTGAAAGGCATGGGCAGTAGTTACTCAGAGTACGCTGGTTGGACCCGTCAGACTGTATTTGTAAGGGAATTGACGAAATTCTTTAATGCTGCTTTTAATATGAATGCAGTTTATTTTTTTTCATTTCTTTCATCCCTCTCTCTCTCTCTCTCTTTCTTTCTCTCGCTCTCTCTCAGTCTACTTTCTCTTCACAAATATCTCTCTGAAAGCTATGGTTCTCTAACCAACTTTGACAACCTGCAAATTTATGCTGTCGTATAAGCACGCTCAAACAGAGCTGGAAACAGTCTGATGTTGTGATGCTTTCTAAGTTCTTTTCAATGGCTCACTGGCTAGCTATATCAGGGCGCAGGGAAAATATTGTAGTGGAATATTAGAAAATACAGTAACGCATAAGAATTCAGGTTAATCTATTGATCTGTTGGTTACTGAGGATGGCAATATTAATGCTAATTTGCTCTTCATATCAAAGTAAATTGTTTGTCAAAACTGTCACAGCCGTGAGATGCTGGTGTAATAGGTATTGGTTTCCTGGGAAAGACAATGTCTTTTATGTATTTGAAACAGTAAACCTAACTGCAAAACATATTAATTTTGAGTTATTTTGAGAAAGTTCCGACAATGAATATTTTTCCCTTGTTTTGTTTGATGGCCATCTCTCTCCTATACAAACACAGACACACACACACACACACACACACACACACACACACACACACACACACACACAGATACATACACACACACACACACACACACACACACACACATATGCACACAGAAATAAAATGACAGAAATGTTCATCCAGGCGGAAAAAAATGAGGAAAAAAAAACTCTTATCAACAACAAATAAACACTGTCTTACCCCCTGCTATCTAACCATAAACACGGTAGTCGCAGCTAATCTTGTAAAGGCAACCTTTAAAACGCATGCGTCTCAGACTCGGACGGAGGGCATACGGAGAGAGCAAGAGGAGGAGAAGAGAGTGGAGGAGAGAGAGGAAAGGAGAGAGAGAGAGAAGAGAGGAGAGGAAAGGAGAGGAGAGATGGGCAGCTGAAGCTCAGTCCCCACCCCAGTGTAAGGTTAGAAGAGTATCGTAATCCTCTCTCTGAGCTAGTGTGTGTGCGAGATGATGACTACATTTCTAGTGTCTTATCAGTGTCTGGCAGGCTGGAGTGGGTTGAGGTGGGGGGTTGGGGTTGGGGTGGGGGTGGTGGTGGTGGTGGTGATGGGATGGGGGGGGCGGGGGGGTGTTTCTAAGGGACGCAGTGCATGAAAAGTGCGGATGAGATGATCAGATTAGTTGCTATTGGATTTTGTAGGTGTTTTTTTTTTTTTTTTTTTCAATCTGAGAGGCGCAGGCGTCGTTCAAAATGGCCCCATAGAGATGCAAAGCCTCCACCGATCCCATTCACTCTGCTCAAGTCAGGCCTTTAATTAGGAGAGAGTACTGAGCCGCACCGTGTGTGTGTGTGTGTGTCTGTGCGTGCGTGTGTGTGTGACTACTGCATGTTTATAACAAGAGTTTTTAGGAGTTGTATTCAACAGTAACGCCGGCTGATAGACCTGAAAAAGATGTGTGTGACCAGTTGTGTGTGTGACCAGCAGGGATGTGTTTGAGCAGTAAACCAGAGTGACTATTAGATGTGAGCCTGGGTGTGTGTGTGTGCGTGTGTGTGTGTGTGTGTGTGAGAGAGAGAGAGAGAGAGAGAGAGAGAGAGAGAGAGAGAGAGAGAGAGAGTGTGTGTGTGTTTGTGTGTGTGTGTGTGTGTTTCACTACAGCATGTGTATGGGTTTTGAACAGAGACATGTACTCTCAGTAGCCTACACTCCAGAGCAGATACATGGGACCAGTGTAAATTGTAATGAAGGGAGATGTAGGCTATGTGACTTTTGGTTGCAATGATACAAACGCCCACAAATGATTCTTTTACTGTAAAACTCTTTTCATTCTTACCAAGGGTGCCAATAAACATAGAGAACGCTGTAAATTAAGACTCACAAAGAATCAGTCAATATTTGCGAGGCCAGTAAATACAAATGTCTGGCTGGACATCGGCAGGTCAGCTGTTGAAGTTTATTAATAGGATAACCCCCTTGAGAGGGTCTGTAGGTGACCAGTAACATATGCATGGACATCTAGCGAGGAGAAATCTGGATGTGACAGATGACAGTATGTCATCTCTCTGTGTGTGTGTGTGTGTGTGTGTGTGTGTGTGTGTGTGTGTGTGTGTGTGTGTGTGTGTGTGTGTGTGTGTGTGCTCTCTGCTTAGATGAATAACTGTGTTCAGAGGGGATGATCAGTGCTCCCTGGAGCGCTACTCTATCCATAGGACTCCATCATTGGTCAGAGCTTTGGGAGCTGACATTGACCAGTGTGTGTGTGTGTGTGTGTGTGTGTGTGTGTGTGTGTGTGTGTGTGTGAGAGAGAGAGAGAGAGAGAGAGAGAGAGAGAGAGAGAGAGAGAGAGAGAGAGAGAGAAAGAAAGAAAGAGTTTCTACATGAGTGAGTGTACAGTATATGTGAGTTTAGTCTGTGTTTGTGCGTGTGTGTGCATGTGTGACTGAGTGTGTGTGTGTGCGTGTGTGTGTGTGTGTGTGTGTGTGTGTGTGTGTGTGTGTGTGTGTGTGTGTGTGTGTGTGTGTGTGTGTGTGTGTGTGTGTGTGTGTGTGTGTGTGTGACTGAGTGTGTGTGTGCGCGTGTGTGTGTGTGGTACAATGCTGAAATCCACTGGGTCCTCTTCACCTTCAGCAGTTCTACAGGGAGTGGGCCATGTGGCCTGACTGATAACAGAGCCCTTGAGAAAGGTTATTTCTGTCACCTTTAAAAGAGCTGGGATTTCCACTGGAGCACCCACATCAACTTACCAAATGATTAGTAATGCCTTATTAGAATATCAGCATTACTTCTAACACTCACATGTTCAAATTATTCCGTATTTTACAATACAGTATATGGTTCATAACATGAATATATGACAAAAGAATAGAACAGATATTCTATACACATTTAGCCAGGAAAAAAATCCAGTTATTATTAAAATTCCCAGTGTCAACTCAAATTATAAATAGGCACAGGGGAAATAAATAATAATATAAAAGCTTGTGTGTTGAGCATGTGTGGTTTTTACTCAGTAACAGTAGTCAGTATCCAAGTAATTATTTGTTTACATAAACACACTCACTTACATTCATTTGGAGTACTTGTTCATTCCCAGCCTGTCAGAGGTAAGGAATGGTGAAGGCAGACATGGTGATCTGCTACAGTATTGGCCTCATGGCTCACTTCATTCCCGCTCCGGTGGCCCCATCCAGGCCTGCTCAGCTGTGGAGAAGCCTGGGATCAGCATTAGCTGTGTCAATAAGGTAATGGCTCGAATCAATGACAGCGATTCAGGGGAGATCTTAATTAAAGAAACAACTGCTGATACAAATGATGTTTCCAATGTATTGATACCGCTGGGGCAGGCTGGCTAAGGGGAACTGAACTATGATCAATGCACTTAACATATGCATTCCTTTTCATCATCTGACGAATCACTTATGCGCCTCCCCCCCCCCCTCTCTCTCTCTTAATCTCAATCTCTCTCTCCCTCTCTCTCTCTCTCTCTCTCTCTCTCTCTCTCTCTCTCTCTCTCTCGTGCGCGCGCGCGCTCTCTATCTATCTCTGGTTATGCTTACAGACACCACTTAAGCCGGTAAGCAATCAGCTTCCTGCAGCTAGCAAGGTGAACTGAAGGTCTACAGGGTTATGCTTTTACTTAGAACATCAGCTTCCGATGGTAGCCCGGTACAAGGGACGGTGGGGGTGGGGGTGGGGTGAGGGGGGAGAAAGACATCAAAGACTCCATTAAAAGCAACAACAGGAATCCCCCATCAAGAGTATGAAAATCAATGGCGCCTCTCCTGTCCGTGGCCTGCACCAAACGCAGGCTTTCAATTACGGCATGCTAATCCAGCACGAGGGGCGCATGTCGCTCCCCACCCCGGCCGCCGCTCTCCCCACCCCGGCCGCCGCTCCGGCTAGCTGGGCTCCTTTATCCAGGGGGCCGAGCTTATCTCCCTCCTCCGAGGCTGCCGCCTCTGTTTCGCAAGTCATCACGCTTTGGTTTCGAGGGCATACACACACACACACACACACAGGCGCACACACACACACACACTCACACACACACATATATATAACAAAAAAAAAAGAGAAACGCTCACACAAAAAAAAGGAGAGCTTGTCAAACTTTAACAAATTATCAGCGGTGTGATTGAAAAAAGCGCGTTGAGGAAAAAAGAGGGAAAAGCGAGCGCTGCTACTTAGGCCGGCACTCCCACATGCCACGGCACGGCGGCTCCCGAGGCGTCCGGGGCTCCTGAGAGCGCTAAAACAATAATTATGAAAGGAAAGCTGAATGGATGGACCCCATTAAAAGCAACCGGAAGCCTCCAGAGGCTGTGAAGCACAAACAGCTAAAGTCAATACCGCGATTCCCTGGGTAGCTCCAACCAGGCCACGGTTTAAGGAGACATCAATCTGAGATGTCAGTTACCAGGTAATGAAGCAATGGCAGATCAATATTCAAGATTCCTGTTTTTTCTCTCTTTCTTTCCCTTTAAAATAAAGTCACAATGTTTCTTTTCCACCAACATACTCTGCTCCAGCCAATAGTTAATGTAGATGATTTTCATCGTTGGCCCTTTTCTATCATTATTTTTATTTTATTTTATTTTATTTTATTGTTACTTGCAGCAGTTTGACCATGCACACAGACAAGAAAGGTCTAGTGCAGAGTCAGACCCTGGGCCTCTGGGAATATGGCCTCTGTTGGAGACTCTGTCTTGTTCTCTTTTCACAGAAAACAGAGAGCTTCATGAGCTGTTAGTGTTGTGGTTCAGCTCCCTCTTGCTCTCTATGTTTACCTTGTCCCTCCACTTTGGCTCTGCTCCACACATCTGGTTTAAAGCACCATGGGGATCGATCTCGACTGAAATAGAGTTAAAGCAACTAGCCACGCACAATGAGTTCATCTTTATTTGCAAATAACAACATTTGACTTCAATATCAACAGTGGAAATTTTCACAGGATGCCCTTTATTTCTCTTTCTGAAAAAATCTGTACATTTTCACATAGATCTCTGTTTCTCGATGGCACCAAGTACTGTCGGTACAGAAAGCAATCGGTTCCACCTGGATCGACGGTGCTGGAGCCAATAGCTAGAGCAGCCAGGCAGCTACAGTCCTACACTCTGAGGGGATGACCACGAGGCTCATGAACATGCCCCTAGAGTGAAGCTATTGGCTGCAGACACTACGCAGTACCGATTGTTTTCAGGGTTTTTTTTTTTTTTTCTATGTGAAAAATCGGAATTCTTAAGATTCTTGCTGGTTAGCTTATGGCATGGTCCCTGTTCTGTCCTTATCAGATCAAAGTAATCACATACAGCATCAGCTGTGCAACACCAACACTGTTTATACACAAATACTGACATTGGACATGTCATTGGGACATGTGGGACCTCAGCTAAAATTCATGGGTTCATCAGAGTTATGTGGGTTTCGGTCCTTTTATTGATATATTTTACTGGAGTCATGGTGGTAATTCCACAATGTGCGATGTGTGAATATGGCCTGAACCCACCTGCCCACCCGCCAGCCCTGGGATCAAATGGGCCCTCGTCCGCTAGCAGCTTAGCCCCACGGCTAAATCTACTCAGACTGGTCCTCGACAAATACATCAATAATACAGCAGCCAAGCGCGTCAGAGTCGCTCCATAATACATGTGCCCACCCGAGCCCTCCCTCTGAAAAGATATGTGCTTTTCTTACTCAAAAGAGCAGTTTTAGTCCTTTTCTTCTGCTCTGATTTTATGCATCAAATGTTAATGCTCCTGAAACTTTCATCAGGCCTCCATTATCTTAATGCGTGTGATAGATGCAAGCTGCTTAAATCATGTACGAGGGAATTGTGATGTGCGGAAATAACCCTCTTTTGTACTTTCTTTTCCCAGACTCGACATGAATTTTATCTTTGTTTTGCAAAAGAAGGCACTAAAAGAAGACATCCAAAAATACAGCGTGTGCTTGCTATACAGAGCTGAGTTCAAATGTAGCTGATGTCATAGTGTTTGGTAAAAACAACACCAGACATGGCTGTAGAAACTGGAATATTGTGGGAATAAGTGAGATGGAAATTATGTCTGGATGTAGACTATGCATCCAGAGAAGTACATTATCTAAATATAGCTCGTCTTTACCAAAACTATACAGAATTGACCAATGTGAATTAATTGAATTAACAGA
Organism: Sardina pilchardus; assembly: GCF_963854185.1. NCBI lineage: Eukaryota > Metazoa > Chordata > Actinopteri > Clupeiformes > Clupeidae > Sardina > Sardina pilchardus. Next base: position 4,759,675 of record NC_084999.1, on the reverse strand, counting down.
TTGAAACATAACTTATACATAATCAATTAGAACAATTGTGAAACCTGAATGAATGTTGATAAGGGTGTAGAATGATTGAAAGGATAGAATTAAAGGAAAATATTCAAGTTGGTGAGTATCAATTATCTTACCAGTACAAATCATTTATCATGTTTGCGTGAAGCACACATGGGAAGCTCTTGCCAATGAGAACCCTTGCTTTCTGTCTGAGCACAGAAGACTTGATAGACATGGACATATCTCACAAAACAGCCATCCTACAAGCATAATTAGGCCGTGGTCCTATACAAAAGAAGGTTGAGTAATTGTTTATCACTGAATGCTGATGCCCCTGCTGGTGAGTCCGTAGTCCGTTTAATTAGATTGAGACATGTCGCAACACAGCAGGTGCCTTTGCTGGACCGTACAACAGCATCCACATGCACAGGGAATGCAAACCATTTAGACAGCTTTAGAATGTCATAATTATAACATTATTTTAGCATGTCTTTCACAAACTGATAGCTGAAGCGTGAGTTTCTCACCTCTCAGAGCATGTTTTGGCATTTGGTACAGGGTTTGAATAAATTGGCCTAATCAACAATTATCAGTGAGGACAACAGTGAGGTTTATTTCAACAGATGTTGTACTGTAACCGTCCATTCTGTCAAGTGCCACTAAACCTGAATTTCTACCTTTGCATCAAACATAAGGTAAACATGGTAAGGTAAACATGGCCGACATAGTCAGCAAAGAAAGCAGGGTTTTACTAGTTTGGAATTGGTAAAACATTATGGCAATAGACAGTTAATGTAATAGTGATCTATTACTTCAAGACCTTACAAGCTTTCTGATTCCACCAAGGTGAAGCACACATTAGTTGCTTTGAAATGGTTTAGGGAATTAAATGGATTCAGATAGCATAAACTGGATTCGGGAACATCATTATCTATCTCTAGCTTTCAGGTTAATGCTTTTATAATCACATCGATATTATCACTTGTTTATTTTATTTTACTCAACCTTTCCACGAAAACATGTGTTCTTGCTGGTCATACCTACCAAATGCATAAGTACACAAATTCGTTTTTTTCTGGAGTTGGGGGGGGGGTGGGGTGGGGTGGTGGTATTACAATAATGTAATCAGAAGCACAAACTAGGGAAAGCGCCGTGAGCTGTTTGGGAGCAGGTTGATTAGTAATTAGGTGCGTGTTTGTGCTGAGGGAATCCTCCAGCGGAGCGATAAGCGGATAATAAAGAGAGAGTGTGGGAGAGAGCGACTGACTGACTGACACGCTGTTACTCGAGTCATTTCCTCTTCCACACGGCCGCGCCCATGGGACAACGTGAATTAGCATTACCATATCAAAGGATACCTGTGAAATTGAATGTGAGCGAAACCGTCATTCCTGCGGACAGAGCCTGTGATTATGCCGGCTACATTATTTGCGGCGTGTGTATTACGACGGGGCGGTACAACTTAATTTCCCTCCAATTGCTGTCTGTCACCAAAAGGAGTAAATTTGCCTGGAATTTATCAGCGCCTTTGTGTCAAGTTGGGGGAAGTCATCATGCCTTAGATCTGATAAACAGGAAATGAGCACCTGGAGGATAAGCCAATGAGTGAAGGTGACAGGTATAGAGTGATGATGCGATGAATGTAAATTTACTCATAAACGTACAGTATTCATTTTGAAAAGAAAAGGTACAATGTCTTATATATATATATAAAAGTGAGATTTATCAGGCTTGACTGTTTCAATACTGCAGAGTTTGTGTCAGCATGTCAACACAAATGTGAAAGAAATTAAAAAACCAAGACATCATTTGCTGTCAGAAATATATTACTTATTTTATTAGTTTAGTGATAAAGCATGAATTTTGCTTCACCGTGAGCAGTCAAGCTTGTGGTTTTGCATTGAACAAAGAAACATCGAACCCAATGATAAGCAGGAGATAACTCAACACAGAAAGTAACTGAGGTTAACATAGAAGAGAAGGAATAGGGTTGACTTTTCCCCCATCACTCTCTCTCACACACACACACACACACACACACACACACACACACACACACACACACACACACACACACACACAAAAGTTACAAAGCTGTAGGAACAGTTGTCATTATGTTGTCAGGTTTTGCAGTACACCTCAACACACTTCACTCCATTGTATTTTACCTCCGGCTTGTCAGTTCTAGACTAAATAAGCACAATGAGGAAGCCCAAACTAAATACTGGATCAGGCCCGTGGTAATGACACAGTTCGAATTCCTTCAACAATAGAGTGTGGATTGGCTGCAGTGGAGGAAACTGTGGGTTACGGACAATATACAATGGTGGAATTCAATGCTTTACAATGGGGAGTTTTAATCGACCATGCTGTAAAACAGTGTGTAAAATGCATTACTCAAGAGCCATTTTATTACCTTGATAAATGTCACTTTTACCCTAAAAGCCCTTCCACTAAATTAGGGCCTACTCTAAAAACAGATCATGCCAGCGCACACAGTCAGACAGGCTCTCCTGGCCTGTGATCCCCCATGAATGGACCCTAAACCTCTGGCTGAGGCCCTTGGCTAACGTTTTAGAGTTTGTGCCTTGTCAAGAGAAGCACAGCAGAGTCTAATGAACTCACGGCAGTGTGTAAAAAGCAACACGACGCCGCAGTCCCAATAAATTCTCACCCGAGTAAACTCACATGCCCTCCCAGCCCCCGCAGTGTACAGTTCATTAAAATGGCCCCACCTCATGGGGAACACTCAAAATGAGCGAGAGAGAAGAGGGCTGCATACCTTCTCTCTGTGAGTATTCCTCTTGCTTTTTTATTAGTGTGAGATCCTCCCTTGCTCAAAGCAAGAGCCACAGGTTTGCATTCTCAGCTGAATGAAAAGTGTTTCTGTGTTTTATACGTGTTGGGCTTGTTGACTGTGAGGTTTATTATGACCAAATCCCATGGTCCTGCTGCTGCTATAGGCTGCTGGCTAAACCAACCAAAGGAGTTGTGCGTGAGGAGAATGGTGTTTCATCATGGTGTGGCGCAAGCCACTGTTCAGGTCAGGTGCAGTTGTCACAGGTGCATGATGAGTCATGAGATGTATGGTTTCCTATAGCCTGCAAGGCTGTGTCTAGCTGTGGGCCAGAGCAAAATGGAGTCTAACACGTTCAGTTTGCCAGCAGACTAGACCACTTCCTGGTTGTCCTCTCTTCTTGTTTGAGGTTGATGATGTCATTGTTTACCCTCATCCAGTCTCATCCTGGACTTCAATAAAAATTCAATAAGTTGTTTGTAATTACAAATACAAAAATGTTATTACACTGTTGTAAGGTAATAACAGTGGCTGATAACACAATACAGCATAACACCTTATAACTCAATACAGTAGTAGTCTGGTGTTATGATGAGAGCTATGTCACAACAAGGAAACACTTCTTTCATAATCAATAAATATTAATCCAGTGTTACAACTGTCCTACTTGGTAGAATCAGTGAAGTGTGTGCATGTTTGTTGGGAAAAAAGAGTCTGCATCAATTTTCCATTAGCTATAAAAAGGATGTGCTGGAAATAATGCATTGATCTGTAAGGACAACACAATTTGTGTTGTTTCCAACACCTTGATTTTGTTATTTGTTACACAATGTTTGTTGAAAATGGAAACAACACAAACGGTGTTGTCCTTACCTAAACACGTCAATGTGTTATTTTCAATACATCCTTTTTTAGAGTGTACAGATGACATTTAATTACAGTTCTGGGGCTATATATTCATATGAGATATTAAACACAAGGAATAGGATGTTAACCTTAAATGTAAATCTTTACATCATCATTACCCCAGCACACTTGGCCACTGCGGAGGTTAGGTTGGAGTAGAATAGCCAGGCCGTGCCTCTGGGGGACTGGTGTCAGCCCAAGGTGACTCTACAGACACAAAGCTTATGTGTCCGGTGGCGCTGGGAAGCGTGATACCCTCTGCGAGTTTAAAAATACACAATGGAGTTTGAAGGTCTTTTGTGGAGCAGATATTGTCCCCCGGTTTGATGTTTGCCTGGAGGTAAAAAGGAGCTCTTTGCCGTAATCATATACACCAAATAGAGTCTGGCGTGAAAGAAAGAGGACAACAGCAATAACGCACACAATGGAGGCACAATGGCAGCTATTTAAACGCTCTACAGAAGAAGGATGGCTCTGCTGCTCACCACCTCGATACCGCACCTTTTCTCTCCTGCCTTCTCTCTCTCTCTCTCTCCCTTGCTCTCTCTCTCCCCCTCTCTTTTCAGATGAAAGCCAAAAAAAAGGAAGTTTCCAGGCCTTTTGAGTCCAGCTCCCTCATTTATTATATTTCAGAGGGCCTTAGCTACAGTCTCACGGCCGAGGCATTCACCTCCCAATTAGTCACTGTCTCCGTCAGGGGCTTTCCATCTCGCGTTGATACATGACCACGCTGCTCGGGGACCCGGCCTCCACCAGTTCAAAGACCCCGGTGTTAAAAGCCCCGAGACAATGCCGCGAGGCCACCTGGGGTCAGTGCTGGCATTACACGAGAGGCTTGTCCAGGGAAGACACCCTGGCCTTTGTTACATCTGTTCAGATGACACCACAGATAATGTTGATATCGCTATGACATTATTCCGAACTGAACTGGGTAAATCTGAGTTGAGGTTTTTTTGTTGTTGTTGTTGTTGTTGTTGTTGTTATTTTGCGTGTGATAGATTAGGGGAAAGGTGTTCTTCTGACTGTAGCACTAGCTACTGGATCTCATCTCATCCCAGAGAGATGCACAGATATGACCACACGCGCAATAGTGAATTTTGACACCCATTCAAACTCAAAACTGCTCCACGCTGGCATTACAATTGTGTGAATTTTGAATCAGATTCCCTGTCTTCTTGTGAAAGTGATAATACAGTGTGCTGAACTACATAACAACATGCATCACATTCTGCTTTGTATACTTTAGTTACTTTAGTTGATTTGTATGCACAGCTTTGATCTTAAAGTGTCTTGGTAGCTAATGTAGCCTGATCAGTGCACCAATATTATTCCGTATTTTCTAAGTTTTCCAAGACATATCTTTTCCAGTTTCATTACATTCAGACATTATGTGCTTTGTGTGTGTGTGTGTGTGTGTGTGTGTGTGTGTGTGTGCGCGTGAATGTGAATGTGAATGTGAATGTGTGTGTTGTGTATGTAAGCCTGTTTGTGTGTGTGTGTGTGTGTGTGCACGTGAATGTGTGTGTGTGTGTGTGTGTGTGTGTGTGTGTGTGTGCGCGCGCGCATGAATGTGTGTGTTGTGTATGTAAGCCTGTGTGTGTGTGTGTTTGTGTGTGTATGTGTGCGTGTGTGTGTGTGCGGTGGCACACCTTAGCCTCCCGTTGGTGCTGGCTCTAACAAGATGAGCCGTAGAGACACACACACAGCTCATGAGGTAATTATGGCTACAGAGCGTAATTATGCCATCTCTGGATACACAGCCATTGTTCGCTCGCTTTCAGGGGAGCTCATTTCAAGGATTCTACAGATTATATCTACTGTGTAGAGCAAGGCATTGTGCTATACAGTTTCAAACACAGACACACACACACGCATATGTGTATGCACACACACACACACACACACACATACAGCGAACCGTGACAATGTAATTATGACATAATTAGGCGAACTTAGGCTGCATAGTTGAGCCTATTACCCTAGAAATGTGCAGTCACCGCTGGGAGCAAAGGCACGCTAACTTCTCTGGCATTTTGGACTAAACAAGAATCACATTACTGCATCCCATCAGGGTGGGATCAGGCCTCCAGTTCAGCGATGATGTCTGGGTGGTGTTCGTCAGAAGTACACAGAAATAAATCAATAATGAAAAAAAAAGAAAACATTGTCAGGAGAAAATTAAGAGCTCAGGAGTATAACTGACTGAGAATAAAAATTGCAAGGAGATGACAGGTAAAAAAAAAAAAAAAAATACAGAAAAGAAGAGAAACAGAGAGAGAGGACCACCGGGGAGGGGAGTGAAATAAATAAGACAGATCCTTTGCTTCATTGTCGCTGGCAGTGGGGCTTATTTGAAGTGCTTATTTATGCACTGTAAGCAGAACAATGGCGGCGGCAGGGACATGATTAAATAGCGGCTCCTGCGGCAGGGCCGGCCCCATTGTGTAGCCTGGGCCCAGTCCCCTCCCCTCGCCCGCCCCGACGCCATCAAAGGACCCGCAACTGATAGCTCACACAATTTAGCCCACCATTTCAGGGGATGTGTGTGGCAGAGTTGAGGAGGGCTCTCTCTCTCTCTCTCTCTCTTCTCTCTCTCTCTCTCTCTCTCTCTCTCTCTCTCTCTCTCTCTCTCTCTCTCTCTCTCTCTCTCTCTCTCAGTTCCCTCTATACAGAACTGTGTGGGAGTCAGAGGTATGTGTGTATGTGAGAGAGTTTGTGGGTGTGCAAATAGGCATGTGCATAAGTGCAGCTGTGACTGTTTGCTCTTTTAAGTGTGTGTGTGTGTGTGTGTGTGTCTCCAGTTGCTTGACAGGCAATGGAAGCTTTAATAAAACCATTAGAATGTAAATGCATTATTGCAGAATAAGAGCCGGGAGCTGAGATGACATTATCTTCAGCCCGCTGGCTGAAAGGGCTCGATTAGCATTCCCAAGATGCAGCGATAGCGTCGACTTATCGTTATTAAAATTCACACAAATCCAATCCTCAATTTTGCATGATTGAGTTTTAAGCAAATGTAATATCCAGTCTGGTTGAGTGAGTGAGGGAGCTGACGTCCCTCAAAATAATTAGTGTACAGATTCCTCCCCAACATGTGTTTCATAAGGCATAAATTGAATCCTCTAGTCCTAATGTGTCTGTTTTGGGGGAGATTTGCATGGAAATGTGGACGTATTAATGGAATAATTATTGAAAGTGTACACCATTTTAACACATGTCTCATAAAATAGCTATATGATTTGTTTGAAGGTGACATCAGTGTGTGCATCAATGATTAAACCCCGGTATCAGAGGGTTCCTGTTTGACTGTTTGGACGTTTGAATTCCCCCGAGTCCACACACACACTTTCAGCTTATTCCAAAGACACACACCGCTTAGCTGTCAGGACTGAGCCATTTTCATGCAAATATCAGAGAAACTGGGCATGGCGGTAATATGTTGTGGATCAAATGTTCACAGAAAATCACCAGCAGGGAAACAGGATGGGGTGGTTACCTCCCTTATTGATCTGTAATGGACTCCGCCTAATGCAATATTCATATATATTCTTTTATGTTTAATTCAACCAAAGAGAATAATGCTACATCACAGGAAATGTGTTTGCATGATGATACCTCCACGGCTTTCGCAGGTTTGTGGAGGAACTTTCTGTGGGCAGTATTTCTGATCCTAGCGTGGCATTTGACTGGCATGGTGTGGTGTTGGGGCAGTATTTGTCATCCTAGCCTGACTTTTCGCTCCCGGTTTAGCTGGCATGGTTTGGTGATGGTGCAGGACTGATTGTGCATATCAAACAGCAGTAGCATTTATGAGGTGCATTGATTGAATTTTAATTTCAATTTCAATAAATTGATATTTAATGTTAACATTAAGATAGTTTACCAACATTGCCATTTTGTTTTCCTGGATATTAAAGAATATAGGCCTACAGCATTTTTTTTTTTTTTTTTTTTCAAAATAATATCAGAAGTATTGAATAGAATAGAATAGAATAGAATATATACTTTTTTGATCCCGTGAGGGAAATTCAGTTCTCTGCATTTAACCCAATTTAACCGAATTAGTGAACACACAGCACACAGTGAACACACAGTGAGGTGAATCACACAACCCAGAGCAGTGAGCTGCCTGCCCAACCAGCGGCGCTCGGGGAGCAGTGAGGGGTTAGGTGCCTTGCTCAAGGGCACTTCAGCCGTGGTGGACTGGTCGGGGATCGAACCGGCAACCCTCTGGTTACAAGCCCGATGCGCTAACCAGTACACCACGGCTGCCCGTGTAATCCAAAATAAAAGATTTCATCATACATCCAGAAAAGATTTCATCATAAATCAAGAATGGTAAAATCATACATCTTTTATTCTTTTTCAAAATACTTTTACTCATTTTCAAAAAAAATATATATATTTTTAGGGCTGTTTCTAATAAAAGAAAGAATTGTTCTAACTACATAAAATAGTTTTATTACATTATTATTACAGATTCATTATTTAATTATTATATGTTTATTACACCAAAATATGTGCTATTCAACATTTTATGCATTCATTAATAGATGAAAAACTGATATTGATTCTTTTTGCAGTTTGCATAAGTCTAACACTCCCACCCTCCACCTACACACACATACACACACACACACACACACACACACACACACACACACACATACACTTACACACACACATACCCACACATGTGTTAATTGAGCTCTGCAGGTCAAGAAGAAGAAAAGTGAACAAACTGGTGGCTACTCACTGGCCAGTGTCCCCCGTGACGGGTCATTCACGGTGGCACCCCGGCCCTCTCTGGGCCGCCACACACACACACACACACACACACAGGGCCATACATCTCAGAGGATAAATTCACCTCCCCGGCCGCAGCCCATTCATTCTGCTGCTGTGGGGACACAAATTGGTGGAGAAAACACAGGGTAATGGATCACAGCGCATTAGACTGAGAGAGACTCGTGGGAGCCAGCCAGAGAGAGAGAGAGAGAGAGAGAGAGAGAGTACAGAGAGAGAGAGAGAGAGATAGAGAGAGAGACAGAGAGAGAGAGAGGAGAAGAGAGTGGAGGTAGAAGGAAAGAGTTAGCCAAGAGAAGACGGCTAAAACAGGGGGAGATGAAGAGAGGACATGAAAGGATAGAGAAAGAGAGGAGAGTAAGAAGAAAAGATAAAATGAGAGAATGAAAGAAGAAAGAAAGGAAGAGTAGTAGAAGACACAAGAGTGAAAAAGCTAAAAAAGAGAGGAAGTGGGAGGTGAGAAAAGAAGATCAGAGATGAGAGGAGAGAAAAGAGAAAGGGAAGAGCAGTGAAGAGGTAAAAAGAGGGGGGAAGGGAAGATGAGAAGAATGGACAGAGTAGAAGAAAAGCGAAGAAGAAGAGAAGAGAAGGGGGGGGGGTATAGTGGGCTGATTCATCACTGCCAGCATGCAGATTCTCTGTGCCGGCCCCACTAAGATAAATGTGTTTAAGAAAGGGGCCGTGTCAAAAGAGAACCCTGCAGAAAGGGGTGGCCCGCATTGATAACTGCAGGTCAGTAATTGAACCTTGAAATAATTATCCCGAGGAGATAATATTAACTCATAGCCTGGGCGTGGAGAGCGCAGGGAAAAAGAAGGCACCATAAGTCATCGAGAGGTGTGTGTGTGTGTGTAAGAGTGTGTGTGTGTGTGTGTGTGTGTGTGCGGAGGGGGTGTAGCTGGCGAGGAGGCGACCTGCATTGTGTTTCTGAAATGTGACGGCTCCATTTTTATCCTGTCATAATGACAACTGATGTGCTTATTTTCCCGGCTGCCGGCCTCAGGGGGATGATGAAATAGCGGCCCAACACACTCTTCTCAGGGCCACCGAAGACACTCCATCACGCCGACACCGCGCCGTCACGGCAACCCGGACCACAAGGAGGAGGAGGAAGAGGAGGAGGAAGAGGAGGACGAGGCCCCGCCCATTGCAGCGACTGCAGCTACCTGCACTTCATAAACGCTGCCACCCTGCACTCCTCTGCACTCCTTTACCTGACTACTTTATCTTCATACCTGGTGTCCGCGCGCACGCACACACACACACACGCATGTGCGCATGCACACGCGTACACACACACACACACACACCTGCGCGCACACACACACACACACACACACACACACACAGGTGGCAGGTGTGGTTGCCCTGCACACATACAGACGGACACACAAACACATTATGTCCAGGTTTAAAAGAAATCATTAGAATATTTTATTATTATTATTTTTTGATTAGAACAACTAATACAAATAAAAATTGAGTTAACTTTCAGTTGAACAAAAATTCTTGCTTGATAGATTTTGTTCTAACAATGAAATATCTTCTGACAATTCAAAACAATTTACACTGCACGTATAATCGCAATAACCCCCGAGAGGCCCAATAGGTTCCACTGATTTTAGAACAGCTATGAGGCGTTTGGCACAACGCGTAGCACTTGGAAGATCAGTGGAACCTACAGCCTCGAGTGGCATATTGCTTTTCTAAAACCGTTACTACAGTACACATATATCTGGCAAGATTTCATAAATAAAAAGCACTGCAACGAGAAATGCAACAATTTATTCACAGATAATTATTCTTCCGTCTAGAAATATATTTCTTCGATTTGAGTGGTTGCTAAGCAACGTCAAGCTACTCTTACTTTTGAAGTTGAGGTAACGTAGTACTATAATGAAATGCGATCGAGGCGTATTTGTATTGGACTTTACAACAGCATCGAACGCGATTCAGCTAATCCTGATCAAGGACCGGAACGATCCGCTTTAGAACGCATTTTCTTGTACTCGTGAAGAGTCAACAGTTGTTTTCCTTCACCACACTGAACATTAGAGGCGTCCCATATTTGAATTCACTGTCAGCTCAGGGTCAAGTTAAGTGAGGAAAGCCGTGTTCTATTGGTAAAAGGCAGTGATTTACAGAGGGGAGAATGGCTGGCACACTCAGGCCAGCGCTGGGCCAGACGAGGGCCACAGGAGGGCCAGAGGAGGGCCAGGCTGGTGCCGGATGGCGTCCAGAGACAGCTGTTCAGTAAGTCTCCTCTGACACCAGCGCCATTTAGATATTTACTGCCGAGACGGAGGAGGCGGTGGCCGACGGGGCAATATTTACAGCAGGTCAGAATAACACACACCCTTCCAAACACACACACACACACACAGTCTCTCTCTCTCTCTCTCTCTCTCTCTCTCTCTCTCTCTCACTCTCTCTCTCACACACACACACACACACACACACACACACACACATAAATTCACGCTGACACCAGCCCATTCATCCCATCTGAATAATGAAGGTTATTGATGGAGATTAGCAGCAGCGCGCCCTGGGGCTCTAGGGGGGTAGGGGGAGTCAGAAGTCATACACACACACACACACACACACACACACACACACACACACACACACACACCACCTCACTCCCCCAGTCATCGTTAGCCACTCTGAAAGACAATATCACAATAGCACTCATGCCAGCAGAAAGTGCACACACACACACACATACACACACACACACACACACACACACACACACACACAGAGCAGAGCATATGCCTCATCCAGATCGCAGGCTAAACAGATTCAAGTGGATAATGCCAATATGACATTAGGCTTAGTGGAAACATTTGATTATGACAAGAATGGATAGGTGCTTACTTAATGTGTGCGCTAATGAACAGGACCACTGTACAGTAAACATGATCAATTATATTCAACTGCCCTTATACTGACCACAGACCTGGGGTCTCACTCTCTCTCTTTCCCTCTCTCTCTCTTTCTCATACTCTCTCTATCTCTCTGTGTGTCTCTCTCTCTCTGGCTTCTGTCCTGCACGTGCTAAAGAGAAATGACACAGTGATATGATTTAGCGCCAATCAGTACGGCTCAATTTCATTAAAGCCAATCACCCATGATGAATGTTCACCTATCCCATTCGTTAGTCCTCAAAAACAAAATCTGCTTATCATATCTCTGCAGCAGTCAGAAGCACGAACACACACACACACACACACACACACACACACACACACACGGCTAATAGATCTTTAGATTAATTTATGCCACCTCTCATAATGCCGCTTCATTCTTTCTCCTAACAAGACAGCCGACGCTTTCTTTCATTTCGGAGAAACCATTGTGCAAGGTGTCCCTCTCCAGGTACTGGAAATAAAAGCAACTTTAATCTACCTAACCGTATCTCTGCTCACATAACACGGGAAACTTTTTCAATACAACACTACACTGTTATATGCTAATAATATCATAGACTAATCATTTCAAGGAAAGGACACTATAGCACCCTTGGACTTTTTTTTGCTCTGCATTTTCCTGTAACAGCCCTAATGCATGGTTTTGTCAGGTAAGGGAAATCTGAATTAAGACATAGCAGAGGACAGCTAGGCTAGCCCTTTATATGGGTGATTGACAGACTCACATTTATAAGAAGGTTATGAACCACAAAACAAGGGTTAAAAGGAAATTGACCCAGTGCTTGACGGGTGACTGATATATTGAGCTGAAGGTATTTAATCTTGCAGCTGAAGTTACATGAAGCTTTCATAATAAATTACATCGCCGGGAGGCCATACATCAGCTGGCCAGAGTGCAAGAACACCAAGGAGGGTGATGAGGAGAGAGAGAGAGAGAGAGAGAGTGAGGAGGGAGGGAGGGAGAGAGAGAGAGAGGGAGAGAGAGAGAGAGAGGGAGAGCTGGAGGGCCAGGCTGTCTGCCGCACCTCTCTCCTTTCTGCCAGGACATTTCGCACACATCACCTGCTGCTAACAACCCAAACTCTCTCTCTCTCTCTCTCTCTCTCTCTCTCTCTCTCTCTCTCTCTCCATCACACACCCCGCCACCCCCCCACACACGTTGTGCATGATTATTAAATATATTTTTATTCATGTTATGATGAGAAATAATTGCATCACTACATCATTGCATTTGTGATCTTTAAAATGAATAAGTACACAATACAAAAAGACAAAACTGAAACAATAACATTATTGTTGGGTCCCTTCAAAGAGAAGGAGAATGAAACAAGTCTATTTGCCTCTGTTTTTGTTGTTGTGTCATGGAAATAAAAAAAAGGGATTGGCTACACATTGTATCATTGTACCTTTATTTAATATTTATTTCATAAATGCATGGGCTGTTTATTATTGTTTAACATATTTTTAATTATTATGCTGTATTCTATTACATTGTATTAATTTCTTATTAGACAAGAGGCATTACATTTGTTCATGGTGTACAATGACAGCTATGTTAACATTGCATAACATGTTCATTACCGTTTTGAGGTGAGCAAATGGAGTAGTGTCACCATCACTTGGGGCATCAACAAACCAAGTTGGACGTCACAGTGTCATATGATGAGGCATATGCTTTTTTTCTCTCTTTTTGAAATCCTGTGTCTGACTGTGGCATGCTTATCAAAAAGTGTTACGCCTGGATGATATGCCTTTGGATTTAGTCATTTTCAGCAGTTATTGAACGACTCATATTCATGCGGCAACAACAGCAAAATGATTATTATTATTATCGTCATCGTCACAGTTTTTATTGTTATTATCATAATTACACCGTGGGGCAGCACAGCCAAACAGGACCCAAACTGGCTGTTGTTTGGGAAAGGTTTAGCCGCACCATGTTCCTGTCCTTGTTATTAAATATGACTGAAAATTATTCTCCTGGTGGTTGGCCATAAATTCACTGGAGCTTGTGACCTGAGGAGCAGTATCCGGCTATATCATCTGATCCTGGTGATTAGCTCCACCGTTTGGGTCTGGTGTTATGGCCGCGCCCTGGTACACGGTACAAGTCACACCAACCTGATATGCAGCACAAGTTCACATGTTCCAGCTGTCCAAAGGGATTCCTCCATATCACCTGCACAATGGGCATTCTAAGCAGCGCTAGTGTAGTCTGATCCACTCTGTCCATTCTGTCCGTTACTGAACAAGACTATTTATGCTCCATTTCATTCAGAAAAGTGTGGTTTTTTTTACTGTAATTTGATTTAATTCTGGAGAGAAAAAACACCCGTGCTTACAGCATAAGGTCGACTTGTGTGCTATTAGAAACAATTTTCTCCCACAAACACACTAATGTGCTGTCTTTTCTCATAAAGCGCTGTTTAACCTTGTCAAATGGTGGAGACGCCCTTCATTCTAATCCTCTCCTTCTGAGATTCCCCCTCTTTCCTTTTCCTTGACAGACTCCTTCCTCTTCTCTCTCATCCTCACCCTGATCCCTCGCTCCGCTCTCCTCTGCGTCAGGCTTCTCCTCTCTCTGTTCTTAATGCCTGTGGATCTCACGGCTGCTTCCCTGACTGTAAATCGCTTCCAAAAATCACATACCTGCTCCTCACACAGTCTCAGCAATCTCGCTCTCTCTCCTCTCTCTCTCAATCTATCTCTCCTTCACTCTCAATCTTTCAGCCTCTTTCTCTCTTCCCCTCATTCACTCTGTTTTTTCATTCTGTGTGACTCTATCCATCCCTCTTCTCAATTTCTGTCCTCTTTTTCCTAAATGTGTCTGTCTGTTCCCTTCTTCTCTGTCTCTCTCTTTCTCATATTCTCTCTTTCCTGTATTCCTCCTCTCCTCCCTGACTCCTGATATTCCTCCTCTCCTCTCCTCCTTAACTCCTGATACTCTTCCTCTCCCCCCTAACTCCTGATATTCTTCCTCTCCTCTCCTCCCTAACTCCTGATATTCCTCCTCTCCTCCCTGACTCCTGATATTCCTCCTCTCCTCTCCTCTCCTCTCCTCCCTGACTCCTGATATTCCTCCTCTCCTCTCCTCCTTAACTCCTGATACTCTTCCATTCCTCCCTAACTCCTGATATTCTTCCTCTCCTCTCCTCCCTAACTCCTGATATTCCTCCTCTCCTCCCTGACTCCTGATATTCCTCCTCTCCTCTCCTCCCTGACTCCTGATATTCCTCCTCTCCTCTCCTCTCCTCCCTGACTCCTGTATTCCTCCGTGACTCCTCCAGCCCAGGGCCTCCTCTTTGTTCTCCGTCAGTCAGGTCTCTGATCCCTCTCTTTCCCCACGCAGCTCTGCACCTCTGTCCCTCCCTCTGGCTTGCTGATCACCTCAGCTTAGACACACAGGAGGGAGCTTCCACCTCCAGATCCGCACGCTTCCCCTCTCCATCAGGCGCACATTTATGGCCATTTGGAACACTCTACTGCGATGGATACATAGCTGAGTTATTTTCAACCATACGTCAAACTTCTTCATGCAAGTGTCTTTGCAGTGAACTATTTTCGGCAAGGTGTGTGTGTGTGGGGGGGGGGGGGGGTAGTAATCTGACTTTGATGTTATCACAGAGATTCTCCAATTCTTTGTCAAAATGCAATTTTTTGTTAATGTCTGTTAATGGTTTCCTGGTACTCTAAAATATATTGAGGTCTGTGGGGAAGCCTGCAGGCTCCATAGCCCTGTCTTGCAGGTGGTGGGGAAGCTTGCAGGCTCCATAGCCCTGCCCTGCAGGCACTAGAGAAGCTTGCAGGCTCCATAGCCCTGTCTTGCAGGTGGTGGGGAAGCTTGCAGGCTCCATAGCCCTGCCCTGCAGGCACTAGAGAAGCTTGCAGGCTCCATAGCCCTGTCTTGCAGGCAGTGGGGAAGCTTGCAGGCTCCATAGCCCTGCCCTGCAGGCAGTGGGGAAGCTTGCAGGCTCCATAGCCCTGTCCTGCAAAGCTTGCAGGCTCCATAGCCCTGTCCTGCAGGTGGTGGGGAAGCTTGCAGGCTCCATAGCCCTGTCCTGCAGGTGGTGGGGAAGCTTGCTGGCTCCTTAGCCCTGTCCTGCAGGCAGGGGGAATGAGGGAGGAGGGTGGAGAGATAAGACCGGGGTGGGGAGGAGTGGGGGGCAGGTGCAGACCACAAGTGAACTCAAGCGAGGTATGCGAGGACAGATCCTGCAGATAGACGTGTGGAAGGACAGGCCCTTAGTTCTCACGACTAGTTTTCTACCTCTCTCTTTCTCCCTCTTTTTCTTCTCTCTTTCTTTCTGACCACCTGATGGGGGAGGATCTAGATTTAGTTAATCATTTGCCCTAACAAGATCGAATTCATCATCTGCCCTTCTTCAACTACAAAATCTGTCCCTAATATAAATATACAGTACATTTTAAATGTATATCTTAATGAATTAATCAATATTGTATTGTTTTTAAATAAAGTGCAGACAAAGCAAAACACTCATTGCGCAACCAGAACAAAGCCTAAGATGTTGGAAGAGTATAGAAAAATAAGCCATCCACTGAAAGAAACTGAGGAAAATGTGTTGAGAGGAAAATCAGAATAAAACAAAATGAATGGTGATACCGAAAATCCTGTCTGTATTTAGAAAGGAAACTCACCCCACAAAACCTTGCTACTTTTCCAAACCCGATATCATTCTTCATCCCAAGGACCATTGCACTTGTTTCTCCAACTCTGTGAGATGATCAATTTGAGCTGGGAGGTGAGGCCACTACAGGCATTGGAAGCCAGAGAGAGGAAGACTGAGTTGGATAAGGAGAGCTCTAATTATGAAGTGTTTCAGTAGAGAGAGAGGAAGACTGAGTTGAATAAGGAGAACTCTAATTATGAAGTGTTTCAGTAGAACGCATGCGGAGGCACCCTGTACCTGTGTACCAGGAGCTCTGACAGAGATGAGCGAGAGTGGGGGCTCAGCCAAACGGCTCTGTTCAATCACCGGCTTTGTGTAATAAATCTGTAGCCTTTTTGTCTTACACAAGACATTTTTAAAGCAAATATTAAACGTGCTTGTTTTATCTAAGGATTGCATGTGTCAGCACTTTATATTTTAACAAATACCACAAGAGCTCCCCAACCCAGGTTTAGGTGATATATCATGGTTGGTATATATTGCAACCAAATTGAAGTTTTAAATGCAATCTAAAGTTTATACATTCTGCATATCCTGTTTATATGTTCTATTCACATATTATGAATATACATACATATACACACATATATATATATATATATACTGTAATTGAATGGGAATATATGTGGAACCATTTTTCCCATTCATTCCTAGATATATTCAGTACAGGTGGGCTGGTCCCCCACCCCCCCGACACACACACACACACACACACACACACACGCACACACACACACACAGCAGGATGACAGTCATCTGTGCCGTGGTCCTGTGTGCCCTGCCATCTCTCAGCAGCTTTTGAGGAGGTTAAGTATAAAATGGCAGGCGGCTCTAACAGTATCTGTCCACTGCAGCGGCCGTGGCCCGGGGCAGCCCGTGCAGGAGGGCCGGCAGGTAGAGGAGCGAGAGCATCAATCTGTCAGCCACGTCCCCGCCACTGATAATAGGCATTCCGCACCGCAGATAACCCACAACGCTCAACTTTAATATGGAGGAAGAACTTTTCATCAGCCAGCTTTCCTAGCCGCTCCGACCGGAATGCCGTCTTCTCCCTCTCTTCGCCTGAATGGCAAAGCAGAGCCATGACAAAAGGGAAAAACTTTTGAACCCCTCACCCCATTTTTTTTTTCTTTTTTTTCTGTTGGGGGGGAGGGTGGGTGTTGAGTATGTCTCATTTGAAAATTCCTGATTAAAAACGTGTGCTTCGTCATCTGCTAGGAGTGCGTTTTTTTATCTCAAGTATTTCAACCGGTTATCTTTGGTTTCTGAGCTGAAACTAACCAGGAATCTCACATCTGTAGATTGCCGGGCTTAATAAATGACGGCCTCAGAGGGTGTGGATGTAAGTGCAGGTTAATTGAAATGTTGTGATGTTTTCTTTGAGACGCGAGAGCTTTCTGTGCGAGGCGCGTCTTATCTCCTACCCCTTTCCTTACCTAGAGGGGGAAAAAAATGTGAAGTTTGCCTGCCAAACACATTGTAGTGTTCTTCCTTTGAGTTTTGGTTGCAAAACAGCAAAACACTCTTTAACCATTCCATTTTCTGCCTCTCCTTCTGTCAACAATTCAAGATATGACATCTATTTGAGCTTAACATCGCTATATGGCTGGAGTTGTAATCTTCAGGTGCAGAAGTACACATACGCAAATAGTGCGTGTTTGTCCTCTTTTACGAGCGAAGTTGCTGTGGGTAGGTGTTATCGCAGGCTACTGATCGTCCTCTATGTCCATCGATTGCACTCAACACAGTCTTTGGGAATACAGAAATCTCCGTGTTTTCTTTCCACATAAATCCCTCCAGAAACACATCTGGCCGCGCCTGCTAAGTGAGTCAGCTCCACGCACACTCTGGCAGGGGGAGAGGAGGTGTGGTGCGGACGTGTGGTGCTGGAAACCCAAACTTGAGCTAACTTGAGACGCGGCCAAGTTATTATACGGGTTCTGGTGGCGCGAGTCAGAAAGTTCATCTGCAAATGTGGTGCTGGTTAAGTTGAAAACACGCATTACATTGGAATCATAAGGCTCAATTGGCTGTCTACCAGGCGCTAATTGGTTGCAAATCTCAGTGTGTGGACAGTGCCAGACGAGGAGGCCGACTTCTGAACGTAGCGCTCAGCAACAGTCCTCTCTGTGAAGTTTAACCCCCCCCCCCCCCTCTCTTTTTTTTCCAAATCAGCTCAGCCTTTGTCATTCGCTGTGTTTTTGGAATCAAAGCTTCGGGTAAGGATTTCTTCAACAGCTTTCCGCAGGACAAGCATATCCTTAAAGATCCTTAAAGACACGGTCAAATGCACTGTCATCATCATCTGTGCTTAATCAAGCTCAAATCGATTGCGCTGGCGCACGCGGGCCAGGAGGAAGCGGCCTCTCTCGGGCTCCGTTGCGTGGGGGTTCTCCCTTTGAAAGCGCCAGCGGTTATTGGCGCGGAGGACGCGCCTGGGCCACAAGGACGGACATTGTCATGCAGAGTAGAGTAGCCGCTCCTCGGAGGCCATTGATTTGCGCGGTGTTGCCGCCACAGTCCTGACTCAGCCAGGTCCACTGCTGGCCTTGCTGTTTTCCGAGACGGGGGCCAGGAGGATCAATATGATACGCCATATTTAGGGGGCCCTTGGACCATACCCTGAACTGGGATTGGGGGTTGGGGGCATGGGGCGAAGGGTGGGGGTGATAGGGAACCCTACCGCCACCCCCACAACACCACCCTAATGCATCTCTACAACCCGACTTAGAGTCGGCCATCCACCATTATACAAGATGCAGACAGAGCGATCCATTGTGTTTGAAAGCTTTCACACTAGTCGATAGCATTATGACATGGATATTTAGTACTGGTAGGATAGTGCAGACACAATAAGTACCTTGGCAGCAGTGGGTCTCCTTACACGACCTCTGCGGCTTAGAGTATGGATGCAGGTTTCATGCATCTCACTATGAAATAGGTTTAATGTTGGAGTGTGGCATTTTGTGAAAGGGTCGAGTTAATCTTGACTTGTTGAAAAGTCGCCACAAAAGATATTTTGGCCGAGACACTCATCATATACACTCTAGTTTACCGCTTAACAATGTAGCTATGGGAGGCTGATAGCGACCTCCACTATAGCCACGGCATTGTTATGTTTGTGTCATCGCTGTATTGTTCTGCACATCAACCAGCAGACCTACACAATGCTGCTCCTCTTCTCCACGTAATTTAGAGATATCGCAGGAAGCCGGTGAGTTATCTCCGTTTCCTCTCTGTGTCTCCCTGTCAGGGAGCAGACGTCTCTCAACACTATAAAAGTCAAATTAGCCATACGTTTGCCTCGCACACAGCACAATAGGCTAACCTTTTCGAGGTTGTTAAAAACCCCTTACAGGAGCTGAAATTAGCGTCGCTGGAGGACAATGTGTTCTCAGCACAGGGTCAGAGTGCCAGGCGGCCAGGGCTAATATATTTCTTTATCTTTTCAGCCGTGCTGAAAAACAGCTGTTTTGGGGCTGTAGCAGATAATTCAAGAGGGGCTTTTTTTTTGTGTCTAAGCAGACTAGTGACAGACAATGGGAGCCCATCGATTGGAGAGGCTCAACATCACCGGCGGTTGTCTGCTGAATAAAAAGACCATTATTTCTCTCTGGCTCAGCTTGATACACCAGCGCCGAGAATTAACACTTGCTCTTTCTGTCGAAACAGCCCTGGCTCTTCGGGTTTCTCTCTTTCGTTCTTTCTCTCTCTCTTTCTTTCTTTCTTTCTTTCTTTTGTTATTTATTTATTTCCTTTCTTTTGCAGCCACCCTCTCTTCTTCTCCCTCTTCCTTGTTTTTTTCTCTGTCTTGCCACTGAGTTCCTCTCTTCCAATCATCACAATCTTTTGTACATTACAGGAGCCTTTCTGTGAAACAATAGTGGGGTCCATAATGGGGCTTGGTGGCAGTTGATGGTTGAGGAGAGGAAGAGAGGGGGGGCTGTTGCTGATAAAAAGCCAAGGGATGGGGGGGGGGGGTCAGGGGTCACCCGTGTGATCTTATTGTCGTCTCCTCTGGCTTTTAAAGACAAGCCCAGTGTTTCATTACCCACGATCCTCAGTTTGGGCCTTTGCCTGTCTGAACTGGGAGCCAACCACTGGCCCCTCAGAACCTGTCAGAAGCTGAGAAATGACTTGGTTGAATACCATAGCATACATATCAGATACTCGGGTAAAAATGCTACGTTTTACTGTCTGTGGATACGTTTTCATACAGTGTGTATGATCTTTTTTTTTTTTATTACAAAAGCCATGTATCTTTCAAATGTGCAGGTTAAACATCTGTAATGTTTTCATTCACACATAATGACACTCGCTGGTATAGCCTTTTCAAATAGTTTTAAAATCTGTATCTGGATAATAGATGGATTCAAATGAAGTCCAGAGCCTAGAAATGAAAGGCACTTATTCTGCCCATTTATTTCCGCTCCGTCTAGATGAGCAGTCTTGTAGGTGTTTTGCCCTCTAAGGTCTTTGTGCGCTGCCCTGAGGTGTGAGGTGACAGGCGTGAGGAATCCTTTAGTCGTCCGTCCACACTGTCCAAGGCAAGCAGCTCACAGCACAGGGACAGGTGGTTTCACCCCGGCACAGAGAAGCTACTCCACAATAGTCATGGGAGTATGCAGAGTAGCCTACTGATTAGACAAGCAAGCTAGTTATTATCGTTCAATTTGCTTCATTTAAAGTGCTCAGTTATTTTTTTTTTTCATTATTCTCCATTTGTTATTATTTTATTTTAGTCTTCGTTACCCACAGATGAATTGGATCACATTTAAAGACTTTTAAGCCATTTTAGGAGGCTTCAACATATTTTCTTGTTTTTCCTGTTCCAGCTCTAAACTGAAATAAATGTGCTCTTCTGCTGTGGGGCGACCCATTCCACTCATATCCTGATAGCGTAACACACTGCTCGGGCTCATAAATAACTCCTTTGTGCTTCCCAAGGCATCACATAAAAATGACATGTACAAATATGAGACAATAATCTTCTTTTCATATTTGTCATAAAATATCAGAGCTGAGATCTGCCTGGTGGTTGTTGGTGCAGTGCCACGGTGGTGTTAATCCATAGGCCCCCGCCCCGTGTCAGGTCTGCGGAGGGGAGAGTGAGAACGGTCAGACTACGCACCCCCACACACACACACACACACACACCCAAGCCATTTGTCTGTGGTGTCCGCTCTGTGATAAATATCTTCCCCTAATTTTCCGAGAGATAGTTTTCCCGTGCGCGGCAGATGCATGTCACTGGCAGAAGAGATCGAAAGCGAGCTGCCGCACAGGCGGAATTGATGACCTCCGCGGACAAACGCTCTCATATTTATCACTGGTGACCTTTCTCCCGCGCTCATCCATCATAAATTAGAGTTCGACGCCAGATCCATGGCGACCTGTACCCCCCCCCCCCCCCCCCCCCCCCGCCGCCTACAACCTTACAGCCAGAACCCACGGGCCTCCGCCTGCTCCCACGGCAACCTTTGGCCAGAGGTCTCAGGCCTCCAACCCAAGCAGAGACTGTGTGTGTGTGTGTGTGTGTGTGTGTGTGTGAGAGAGAGAGAGAGAGAGAGAGAGAGAGAGGGAGAGAGAAAGAGACTGCCATTGCAGAAATGGCCATTTGTTTTTTGTTTTTTTACACACCACTACTTATATGATATGTGCTATAAGAAATGCTTTGGCAATACAAATTGTAGTGGTTTATCATGCCAATGAAACTCAATTAAATTGAATTGAGAGAGCGAGAGAGAGATGAGGGGGTGAGAGAGAGAGATAATGAGGGAGAGAGAGAGAGGAGGGGGTGAGAGAGAGAAAGAGAGAGAGAAGGGAGAGAGTGAGAGAGAAAAGGAAAAGGACTGAGAGAGGAGGATGAGGCAGTAAGGGGTATATTGAGAGGGACTCAAAAGGAGGAGGAAGATAAAAGAAAGGAGGCATATAACAACTGGAAGAGAAGAAGAGAAAAGACATCATGAATCAGAGGCTAGATTGGTGGAGGACAGAGAAAAGATAGAGAGAGAGGAGAAGAGAGAGAGAGAGAGAGACACAGGGAGAGGGAGTGGGAAGTGGGAGAGAGAATGAGAGAGTGAAGGGCCAGAGAGAGAGAATGAGAGAGAGAGTAGAGGGCAAGAGAGAGAGAGAGCGTAGAGGGCAAGAGAGAGAGGGAGAGGAGGAAATAGAGGGATAGAGGGAGAGGGTGTGGAAATGCAGTCAGCACCTCTGTTGTCTGGGGCAGATGGCCATCAGCTTAGGCATCTGTCAGACCGTGGCCTCTTGCCATTACACACTCCCTCCTGCTCGCCCAAGTCCATGGCCGTCCCTCACACACACACACACACACTCACACACACACACACACACACACACACACTCATGAACGCGTGCGCACACACACACACACACACATACACATACACACACATACACACACACACACACACACACACACACCTGACCCAAACTCCATACTCCAAAACACACGCTCACTCTCACTCAATCTCTCTCTTTCACACACACACACACACACACACACACACAGACACACACACACACACACACACACACACACACAAAGAGAGACACTAACCTAGCCACACACATATTCATGAAACATGAAAGCCACACAAATCATATATTTGAGTACGTGCTGTATCCCCCTGCACAGATTTCAGTGGCCATTGACAAATCAGCCTCCTCTCTCAGTAAGAGAGTGATTCATTCACATGCCACATTCCCCACAGACCCGTCACCTCCTGTGTTAGTTCTGATCCTCACCAGTGGGAAAAAGCCTCCCGTAACCATAAGCTTGAGTGATCAGAGATGTGTGGAGAGTGTATCCTTCACCCTGAGGTGTGTGTGTGTGTGTGTGTGTGTGTGTGTGTGTAAGCCACTTGCCAACAGCATCACAAACCTGGGACGTTTAACGTGGACTGCAAATGTGTTGGACTAAGCAAGCCAAATGCAGAAAGAGTAGCAAAGTCCTGCTCCATTTCTGCAATAACAGCCAGTGTATCCATCTGGAGATGAGGACGCCTTGGCTACCCAGAACCACTAGTGCTGAAAGGATGAATAGCACAAAGCATTCTGTGTTTGATCAGACCTGTCTAAGAATGCAACACACTTCCTTCAGTATTTGGATCTGTAAATTCTTCCCTTGTGTTCCAGTCCAAATGAAAGCATTCAAAAGTATGTGTGTGTGTGTCCGTCTGACTGAAACTGCTGTCTGTCTGTCTTGTGCATAGCAGACACATAGTAGAGGGCCCCGTGGTTTAGATGCTCCTCCTGTGAGGAATAAGAAATGAGAGATACTGAACACTAAAATGACTGTGTGTTTCACATCAATATGAACAGACATGCACACACACACACACACACACACACACACACACAGAGAGAGAGAGAGACACGCACTCACGCACGCACACACACACACACACACACACACACACACACACACACACACACACACACACACACATACACGCACACACACACACACACACACACACACACACACACACACACACACACACCCTTTTCATCCCCCTCTTCACCTCTCCTGACTGAAAACAGGAAAGCTCACATCCATCTCCCTCTCACTAAAGGCAGCCATTAATATTAATGAGAAATAAAGCATTAGTGTTCTTTCTGTGCTTCGGGGCTAAGTCCTATGACTTCTTTATAGTGATTATCACCGAGAAATGGAATAATTTATCTTCAGCGCTGTATTAACTTCCAGCATTTCTAAGTCCCAGGCGGGAGAAGGTCACTAATTATGGAGTGATATCGGGCCCAATTATGGATTTTGAAATATGTGGGTTAATGGCTGGGAAAATGACTGGGCGCATTGATATTGAAAACATGCATTTTAAACATCATGTAGGATG
>NC_084999.1:4718168-4720668 GCF_963854185.1 Sardina pilchardus | reverse complement strand
ATAGACTCTGCAGGAAATGCTCAATTACCAGGTCTTGTAAATCTCAGAGATGGAAGTAAGTTATTTCAACCCAATAGTAGAAATAATACCACTAAATACAAACACACACACATACACCCCCACACACACACACACCAAATGTGTCTCGACTCTCTTTCAGATCATGGCAACTATTATGGCAGTGTTAGAAAGACAAGAGAAGCTCATCAGAATTCCAGATTAATGCTCCAGATTACTGTAATGCCCCTCTGTATGATGGGTCTAGATCATTAGATTATCATTAGATATAACTGATTGTGGACAGTGGATAACCTACAGTACTCCATGTCATTGCAGCGCTCTTGGCTGAGATAGTAACTGGAGGAGTGAAAAAAGGTTCAGCGTTAAGAGTTAAATACACATTCAGCATCCGGTGTCCAGGTAGCTCTGTTTTTCTCCCGTCCACTAGTACCCGCAAGTCTTCATTTGAGTTGTTAAATTGATTGGCCAATTCTCTAATGGCCCTGTCTCTGAAAAGTACCACCACCATTCCACTGTCACACACTGCGGGAGATACACACTCTGTCTTTTACAGACACAGAACACCCAGTGTGTGTGTGTGTTTGTGTGTGTGTGTGTGTAAAGAGAAGCTGTGTGTTTTTTTTTTCCGTGTCTGTTTGTGTCTGTTCACCTGTAAGGATAATCCATCACCCCATAACCCTGTAGAGGTAATCACTCTGCTTTTGTCTCTGTGTCTCTGCCCCTCTCTCCCCCCCCAAGGTACTATTGTGCTTTGCTCATAAAAGCGCCCGATGTTCCAATCTGATATTAGAGGATGGCTCCCCGTTGCCCGCGCGTCTAACTGACCCCTCGTCACCGGCCTGCCAGAAGATTACACATTCCTTACGTTATTCATTTCCCATAATTCCTTTAGCTTTGAGAAACATGAGGTGTAAGCGCGCGGCGGCAGCAGGGAGGGGGGAGGCAGGGGGGGGACGTTCGGGCCGTAACAGGGTTAGATTAGGGAAGATTGTTTTCTCCAGTGAAGAGCACGCCACATGACGGCTAACAGTGTCAGAGGAGACTAGATCAGCCCGCAGCCAGAGCCATCATCAGCACTTTCTGTCTCTCCACCGCAAGTGAAACAATCTCCTCCAAGTAATGGAGAGAGAGAGAGAGAGAGAGAGAGAGAGAGGGAAGGAGAGATAGAGACAGAGGACGAAAAAAAATACTCTTTTTAGGCTTTCTCTGTGTGCTGCTGATGTCTCTGTTTCTGAGATTCTGCACTCTTCACTCTCACAATAACTCTTCGATCACACGTGTGTTCGGTCCTGTTTGTTTCATCATTTCGACGAAGCGGCTTTCTCCTTTTAAATTATGTGAATATGTAAAAGATTCATATACACATTTTATACAAACATTTTTGCAAAAGTTTGGCCAGCTAAAAATGGCATGGTAAGCATCCATGGCAAATGCGTAGAAGTTTATATTATTATGTATTATTTACATTATATAAGCGCTTATATTGCACTAATGTCAGTAGTCTGTGTTCACGTTGGACAGAATCATTGCCTTGGTATCCATCTCCACCACAGGGGGGGCTTCGGGGGGCTTTGGGGGCCCCGCCAGTGACTAGCACAAACAGACCAGATGGAGTTACGGCCACTGTCATCACAGCAATTACACTAATTATCATGTTACTTACGAAAATACTCCGGCCTTTCTAAGAACTTCCCTTCCTCACTATTATTTTGATTCCCCATGTTAGGACTTTAGAACACAAGAGTATGATATATTTCCCAATGTTCCAAAATTCCATTACCACAAATAATATAAATCACGCTGGGGCCTGCTTCAGCAGCTGGGCCAAGGGCTGCAGACAACTTGAGTCCATCACGAGCCGGCGCTAGCCTCCTGTTTACCTTACATTCCATCTCTGCTAAATGATGGGGCCCCTTATTAGTGGTTGTTTGTCCCTTAACTTTCAAATCTGCACAAATGACATGGGACCTCATTTTTACACTTCAGTCGCGCCTTCACATGAAAGGGTTCTGTTAATTACTCGAGTGTGATTCATGATTGTCAGAATCTGTGTTTTAAATAATCGCAGGGATGAAAACACACACACACACACACACACACACACACACAGGGTGGATGTAGCGGTCCCAGCGGAGGGGGGGGGGGGCTTCTGATGATCTGAGGGAACATGGAGGGAGAGAGAGAGGGTCCAGTAGTGAGGCTTTGCTGGGCTAATGAGAACATGGCTTTAATTAGTTCAGAAGAGGAGCCGCGGTGGCCCTCACGCCACACTTCTGCTCTGCGGCTCTTTTGGGCTCGTCCTTCCCAAACCCACAACAGCATCTCCCCCCCGAAGGACTGGGAAAGGGTCGTTTTTTTGAAGCGTACATTTTGAG
Organism: Sardina pilchardus; assembly: GCF_963854185.1. Classification (NCBI taxonomy): domain Eukaryota; kingdom Metazoa; phylum Chordata; class Actinopteri; order Clupeiformes; family Clupeidae; genus Sardina; species Sardina pilchardus. The sequence continues at coordinate 4,718,272 of NC_084999.1, read as the reverse complement.
GGTTTGTTGTGCATTTTTCAGCTCTGCACAAAAAAAAAAAAACAGTGGGAATGAAAGGAATAAACAGAAGCCAAGAAAAGAGGAATGGAGAAAGGGAACAAAAG
>NC_084999.1:4678168-4713168 GCF_963854185.1 Sardina pilchardus | reverse complement strand
AATGTGTCTGTATGTACTCAAAGATATTCTGAATTAATACCACATGCACACACTCACATACACATAATAATGCACATAGCACACACATTACACACGCCCACACACACTAACATAAGTATACTGCACATGCATGGGTGCATATTATCTGTATATGCGCAAGTATACACACATTTACAAACACACATCCCAGCACTGTTTCACTGATAGATAAACTCTCTCTGTATTTCTCTCTGTGAGTATTTTATTCTCTCTTTCTCTCCTCTCTCTCTCTCTATCTCTCCCTCTCTCTCTCTCCCTCTCTCCCCTGACTACAGTGCTCAGTGGTGGGTTAATCCTAAGCTCCTTTGCTTATCTGTGTGGAGTGTCCCAGCATTAGTCATGATAACGCTGAGTTCCTCAGATAAAGCTAAGAGAAGCGGAGAGCAGAGGAGAGCAGAAGAGAGCAGAGGAGAGGAGCGGAGAGGGGAAGGCCTCCAACATGCCGACACAGGCAAAACACACGCCCCGAGAACGCCATCACCAGGTTCCCTCCTAATACCGTCGCCGCACTCCCTCCGTCTCTCACAGATCGGGAAGAGAGAGAGAGAGAGTGAGTGTCTGAGATCATGTCTGTGGAAAACCTTCAGACCGGTACCATCAATATTGCCGTAATGCGCACATACTGTATTTCTGTAAGACACGCTACAAATTACAGACAAATTCTGAGAGGTTGTCCAACTGCAGTGCAAAAGTGCAGTGCTGATAAGTGTGCAGAATAGCACACACTTGAACGTACAGTAAGGTAGTGTACAGTATGTCACTGTGCTTCCATTACTGTGGAAAGAAAATAGAACGCGCACAGGGCTTCCTCTGTGATCATCTGTCACTGACAGAGTTCGGCTTTCAGTGTTAATCAGTGCAGTCTAAAGTGGCTGCGCTACACTACCACAAAGAAAGCAGGAAAAAAAATAATGTGTGTGTGTGTGTGTGTGTGTGTGTGTGTGTGTGCATGTGTGTGTGTGAGTGTATATGAACTCACTCTCAACTGTGAACCCAGTTAAGCATAAAATAATCCAGACCGTGCTTGGTCACTTCAGCTTTGTCGTCGTGATCGATAAAAGCCACAAAAGGTCTGCGTTCCCCCGACAGCCCACGAGGTCTTGCAGATACGCCGCAGCTAAATTGACGTTAAGCACTCCAAACGAAATGCTTAATGTGTCCTGCGAGTGAGGGCCTATAACTTGACTAACAAGAGAAGTGCAGACTTGCAGATATTTATGCGCGGGTGAAAAATATGAGCCTCCAAGGAGCCAGAGAGGCAGTGACAGTGCTGAAAAATGAATCACAATATTTAGTGTTAGATAGAAATCGGAGAGGCCTGCTCCGGGAACATGATGTACTGCTGTGTGAGGATGGGAAGGGAAAAGGGGTGAGGGGTGTGTGTGTGTGTGTGTGTGTGTGCGTGTGTGTTTGTGTGTCTGTGTGTGTGTGTGTGTGTGTGTGTGTGTGTGTGTGTGTGTGTGTGTGTGTGTGTGTGTGTGTGTGTGTGTGTGTGTGTGTGTGTGTGTGTGTGTGTGTGCGTGTGTGTGCGTATGTGTGTGTGTGTGTGTGGGAAGGGTGTACAAGGGAGGAGGCAGCGTTCGAGATTTATCATTTCTACGAACTCTTTACAAGAGACTTTGCCAAATTTCCAGAAACAACAGAGCAGGTATTTAACCTGCCCCAGGGCAGGCTGGACTCTGTGATTGTGTGTGTGTGTGTGTGTGTGTGTGTGTGTGTGTGTGTGTGTGTGTGTGTCTGTGCACGTGTGCAGAATATATACTTCACTGGGGAATAGCTGCACTCCTGTTCTTTTTCTAACTCTCTAAAAATGATCCAAACTGGTGTTGGTAGTTTCTAGACTTCCATCAGGACAGGGCAACCACCAGTCCGTGTGTGTGTGTGTGTGGAGTGTGTGTGTGTGTGTGAGAGAGAGAGAGAGATTGGGAATGCCTGGCTGATTGATAGGGTGACAGGGTTCAGCAGAAGGTTGTGCTTATAGTGTAGCTGAGGAAGCACAATTTCACCTGGAACACAATCTGCTGTAGGGTCTCAAGGTACGTTACAAGAATTATAGGTATGACTGTTTCTCTCTCTCACACACACACACACACACACACACACACACATCCAGACTGACATACACACACAGCATTGAGTGATGCTTGTGTCCAGTTCTCTCTATAACACTGTAAAGGTAGGAACTTGGGGGGAATGTCACCCTACCACTTACCCTGCAAGATGGAGAATTATGTGGGCAAGCCTCACTGTACATCTACTCTCTCTCTCTCTTTCTCTCTCTCTCCCTCTCTCTCTCTTCCTCTCTCCCGCGCTTTCTCTGGCCTGCCGTCTTCTCTAGTGGGTCTCTGCCCACCCTTGGCACTGCCAGTCTTAACGAGGCTGGCAGACTCTTAACGAGACGGGCTGATGCTAATTGATTTGTCATTATTGGCTTTTGCGAGGGGCATAATAAGCTGGGAGACGAGGGGAATCCTTTTAGGCAGATATGGAAAACATCGCCGGCTGTCATCGCAGGCCGGGGAGGCTTCACATTAGACCTAATTGCATTTAGTAACGGAGGATTCAATTAGAGCTGAGAGGCAGGTGGTACCCCCCCCCCCCCCACCCCCCCACCCCCCCACCCCCCGCCAGTGTCCCGACAGGACGGTGGTATTCAGATCTCTGTGTTTAAGACTTCCTGTTGGGATGCATATGGTGTCCCCCCCCCTCCCACACCACCACCAATCTGACACATTCACTTGTCTCACGCTGAATCTAATATGGCCACACCACAATCTCTGTGGCATCCAGAGATGCCTTTTTTAAACAGCTGGTTTGACAGCCACTAAAACGTTTTGACTCAAGCCATGCCAGGCCCGCCATGTCATTGGTCTTTATAGAAGATGATGGCATCGTTTTACGTGTGTTAGGGTTTAGAGCATCTCGGTTACAAACATTCCGGAATAAATAACTCCATTCAGACTGTGGCTTCCTTTGTATGGAACATTCCGGAGCTGGCCTGGCCATTGGCCTAATCTTGTAAAAGCCAAAGATGCCCTTCAAAAGGGAAGCGACAGAAGGACAAAGAGACTATGGGAAGCTTTTACGACCTATACGATTATATACACTTCTGGTCCTGAGAGGAACTGACTCGTTTAATATCATTTATAATGGTGCATTATTTTGGTTGTCACACATGTTTAGTCATATATGTTTAAGTGATTAGTGCCTTAATGCATGACTTGACTTGACTTGACTTGACATTCCATGAAGAGAGAAAGTTGCTCATTGGTACTTAAAGGCACCCTGAACAGGTTATGTTTTTTTCCCATACATAATATTATATCGGAGTTATATATTCATACTTTGTTGCAAAAGGCGCATTTTTAGTTTGTTCGTTATTGCACTTCTCACCTGTTTAGTAGAGGAACACTGAAAGCAAATCTTGTTTAGTGCTGCTTTAATGATGACAGCAGTTAACGCAAGCAGTTCTCTCAAAGTCTTTTTTTTCTGTTTTCTTTTCACCAGTTTTGGTCGATGATCTCCAGAACACTGAATGACCATAAGGAACATAAAACTTGGTGGTCATGTAGCCCCACTAGGGTGAAGTGGGGCTACACACACACACACACACACACACACACACACACACACACAGACACACATACACGCACACACACACAGACACACACACACACACACACACACACACACACACACACACACACGCACACACACACACACACACACACACACACACACACACACACACACACACACACACACACACACACACACACACACACACAAACATACTGTAGGCACACTGGCTGTGCACACAAGTTTGTTCAAGTCTGTGTGGTTCACAATGAGTTACAGCAAGAGTATAGAGGATGGAGAGGAGTTGAGAGGCATGCGTTTTCCCCCAGATATACAGCAAAGAAAGTACACACAGTACTTTGGCCCAGTCTCATTATGTACTGCTGTGCAGTGCATCAGTTTTATTTGATCAAATTTGATCATTGTTGTTCCACCAGCAGTTATGCACATTTATTCGACTTTGTTAGAGAGACTAAAATGAAATGCCATAAAATAAATAAATGAAAAGATTTTAATTAATTAATTGATCATATAAATATAATCTTAATATTCATCATCACTGGCGATGACTCTACGCAGCAGACAGCTGTTCATGTGGACCCAGAATGGTAGTTCATTGCACCAATAGACAGTTCATAGTATTACAATGTTGAACAATATTCATACACATCATTGTTTTGTAATTGTTATATCATATCTCATGTGCACAGAGACACTGTTCACAACATTAAGATATCAATTCTCATATACACAGGTGGCAATGTTCACTTAAAGGGATAAATTGTTCACAGCGTTGATATATTTGTTTTCATACGTGAGGCAGCTAACAGTATCAAAATATCCATGTTCATATCCACAGATGTGTTCTGAGCTCACAACATTAGCATATCAGTGTAGATATGAGAGGCAGTTCACAGTGTGATTCGATTATCTGGACCTGTAGCCAGATGGGTAATTCACAGTACGGGCAGATATCAGGTCCGGTCCACAGAGAGTCCGTTCACAGCATTACCGCGCCTCGCGTCCACCTGTCTCCGCGTGAAACCCGAGAGCCAGTTGACATCTCGACGGCCGTATCGCGGCAACAATGCTGCCACTACCGCATGGCCACTCGTAAATTCAGCTTCCTAAGGATGTTACACAAGTAACTGAGATGCAAGGAAATCAATTGACAGTTTTACAGTGGGCTTCCAAAGCCCCATGACTGGTCTATCTTAATCCCGCGTCTCAGTAAAGACGGAGGGAGCAGGCAGAATTTATTTTTTTTTTTTCCAACCCACAGATGGAGTTTCAAAGTGCTGCTGTCCGAGCCATTGGACAGGCACATGATATATGATGTCCATTTGGCGGTGGAAATTTGGGAGGTGATAGTGAATTATATGATTCCACCATGTCACATACTGATATGCAGCTAACATTCAGAGTCTACGCTAAGCTGCTAACACACAGAGTCCACCCTATGCTCAGAACTGTGGGTATCCTGTGTCTCGCCATTTTACAGAGTTATGTTTTTGGATTGGGACTAAACTAATGCCTTGACTAAATAATAACGAATAGCAATATTATAAATCATGGTATCTCTCACAGACATCACTTCCATCAGCAGGCTAGTTTGGGAGTGATGTACGGTGAGAGCGAGGCCTACATTTAATCAGTCCTTCAACCCACTGGGAACCAGCGCTCTGACCTTAGCATAGCCGACCTCTCCCTGGCGTTGCGTGGAAACAAGAGGAAAATATTAGTGTTTCGCAAAGTGTCTGGCAAAGAGACAGACATGGGGAGAAAGAAAAAGAGAGAGAGAGAGAAAAAAAGAGAGAGAGAGAGGGAAGGAGAGCTGCTGGCAGTAAGTCCACTGATAGTGTCTGCCCCAGTCCCAGCAGAGCCCGGCACTTTGGGCAGATACGAGGAGCAGCGCGCCGGGTATCTGCTCGCGTCCGCCTGATTATGTGACGGATGATGTGAGATGAGGGGACAGCGCAGCGAGATTTATCCGCTAACCCGAGGAGATCGCATGACCGTCCGGAAAATATGTAAACTCTGGAACTCTGGCTCGCCGCTTCCCTTTTTTTTCCCTCTCTCGTGTCTGTTGTTTTGATTGCGGGCGGGCGGGGGGGCAGGGGGCGGGGGGGGCAGGACCGCATGTGGGCGAGATGGTGCCTCGGGATCGGGAAGGGCGAGAGGTAGTGGATGCCTCCTGACGCCAGGTTAACACACATTTTAACACACACACACGCACACACACACACAGAGTGGCTGGCACAATCAGACCGCGCCAGAACACGCCCGAGGTCACTGTGTCAGAGGACAAATAAAAACGAAAACGAGAGAGGAAAAAAAAAAGAAAAGGGAAAAACAGAAAAAAAAAACGCAAGTTGGCAAAGCGCTTTGCGCCTCTGATGACAGAGATGAGCGTCTAATGAAGCCGAGAGCGTCGCGAGCGCCCTCCCCACCCTTCCCCCTCTCAGCTGGCGCTGCCTGCCTTGCCATCAGACTCTACCCCCAGTCCCAGTGGACATGCCAGGCCGCCACCAACTGGGCAATGCCCTTCTCCGTGACAGTGGGCAGGCCGGTCATTAAGGCCGTGGAGTTGGTGGCGGAGGGTAAAGAGAGAGAGAGAGAGAGAGAGAGAGAGAGAGAGAGAGAGAGAGAGAGAGAGGGAGGGTGAAAGAGAGAAAGTCCCTTTGTTCATGGTTGCGCCAGACTTGTCAGAGGCAAGAGTGAGCTCTTTTGGCTGGAGATGGCAGAAAGTTTGACTAAGGCCTTTTGTGTGTGTGTGAGTGAGTGTGTGTATGTGTGTGTGTGTGTGTGTGTGTGTGTGGAGAATGTGTGTGTGTGTATGGGGGGGTGGGGGGGTTGTTGAGGGTAGGTGGAAGAAGGGGCAGGGGACACAACAGCGACCATATGCTCAATGTGACCCTCATTATTTTCAATTACGCCAGCCATCCGTGGAGCAGCCTGTGCCGAGCCGCATCCCCCTGTCACACCTCTGCCCGGGCCACTCACGGGCCGGGGAGCAGCGCGAGGCGAGAAGAGGCGAGCGCACGGCGAGAGGGGGGGTCTGGACGTCACCGTGGCGGGGCGGCCATGGGGTGGCGGACGGAGATCCTCAGCAGTCCACCGCAGGGCGCCTGGACGGACGAGTTGATGGAGAATAATGGGGGTCACATTGACCGCGCGATGTAAACGGCCCTAACCTTATGCCGACTCGTTAATGAGATTAGCAACTTGGCAGTGGCAATCCCTCTTGGTTCTCCGGCAGAGGGGGTACTACAAGGAGCGCTTGGCGCGCGGAGTGGAGACGAGAGGAGAGGAGAGGAGAGGAGAGGAGAGCGCGGCTCTTTGTCTCGGCTCCCTCACATAAATAATTGCTCTGATGATGAGCAAGGTGACCGTTAGGCCAGAGGAACACGAGCGAGAGGAGGACGAGGAGGACGAGGTCGAGGAAGAGCATCGCTAAAGACAACACCCTGGTGTCACTCAAGTGCTAGCCACTTATCAACTCTCTGCCACTTTGTCTCTCTCCCTCTCCCTATGTCTCTCTCTCTCTCTCTTTTTCTCTGTCTGTCACCATCTCTCACATCTATCGCTATCTTGTCCCTTCTGTCTCTCTGTTTCTGTCCGTTTTGGAGAATCTTTTCCAACACATAGTAGAGATACTCCATATTGTTCTTAGACTCACTAGGGGCAATATGGCAGGACATTGTCTTTTATAGTGATCAGTGCGAACACATAATTGTTTGGGGCAGACAGTTGTCTCAGGCAGGAGGGTGACCCAAACATGTTAGATTTTAGGTGTGGATTAAATATCACAAATGTGTCAGTCATCGTTTTATGCAATTCTCTCATTTCCGTTGGGAGCCTTGATGAGCCTTTTAATGTGTTGATTTGTTTAGAGTGTGAAAGTGGCGACGGGGGATAGAGGAAAGTGACCTTCAGCAAGACCCCACACAAACAATCCAATAGAGAGAGCCGCACACACACACACACACACACACACACACACACACACACACACACACACACACACACACACACACACACACACACACACACACACACACACACACACACACACACACACACACACACACTCACACTCACACACACACACACACACTCACACTCACACACACACACACACACACACAGTGCAGCACCAGGGCCTCTGCTGTGACCACAGATACACAGAGCACACATGCACATCCAAAAACACCACAAGCCACACACACACACTCTTCAACAAAGACGCTGTGGTAAGGCTCGAGCACCAGGACAGATAGGCACATGGAAGCCCAGCTCAGGAGCCTCGGTGAGGGAGCACAGTCATGCCGGAGACGCGGGACAGGCAGCATGGCCACTTCTGTCACAAGGGCAAAGACAGACATGAAGACACCCAGACAAGACAGTGCAAGGCCACCACAACCTCCATGGAGACACACACATGCGTCGACATCGAGAGAGACGGAGCGGAATGACTGCTGTGGCACGAGAGGCTCTCTCAGACGCGGGAGACGGACAGGCGTGATGGCTGTGGCTCTTTTCTGGAGAGCAGATATATCACTTACTCCTCTCTGAGTCTCTGACGCCAGGGAATGGCGGCTAACAAACCCTACATGTTTCATCATCTAGCTGTTGTTTCAATCTATCACACTACTGAGTTAAACGATGATTGAGTGTTCCAAAACAAAATAGATATTTTAACTCAGAATACAGCATACATTTAGTTACACTTGGTTCCATTTCAACACAGACTTCATACACAACATGCCTCTTCCAGCCTTGCTCTCCACCCCTGAGTGTGCAAGAATTCAAGGACTTTTAATATTCACATATACACAGATACAATGTAAATCATGTAATGAAATCATATATATTATATATATATATATATAATTCCTATATGGTTTCTTAATTATTCCTGTATAAGGCTATCCTGATGGATCACCAATGATTAATGAAGAGAAATAAAGACTCTGTATGGCTGTTGGATTATGTGTGGTTAGTTTGCATGCTGACAGAAAGAAAGAGAAAGAGAGAGAGAGAGAGAGAAAGAGAGAGAGGGGGGGGGGGATTCTCCTCCTGAAATGAAGGCGCACGGAGAGGTCGTGACCTTGGTGTCCACCGCGCTCCGGTCCCGTTTGATGGTGACTCTGCGCTGACACAGCTCCGGGTCTGGACCCCTTCCTGACCGCGGCCGCAGACAGAGATCCGCTCAGACCTTCACCCTGACCGGCCAATCAGCAGCGCTAGCCAGGTGGCCAGCCGGTCAGCCCTCACCTCACAGGTCCAGGGCTCGACGTGACGAGTGCGCGCGGCTCGTGTGAGTTCACCACTCCTGACCCTACGGGCCATCTGATCCCCTGACACAAAGTTTATTTTCCTAAAGCTTACAGCCTGATATTCCAGCACTTAATTTAAGAGCACAGTTAAATCACAAAAGCCATAATGTGTCAAGAGAGATCCCAGAGGAGGGTGGAGGGGGGGTGCGGAGATCACAGGCAGTGCGTGGACGGTGGCCAGGAGGGGACAAAAGAGTAAGTAATGAAAAAGCTATGATTGCTTTTCTGTCCCTCCAAATGACAGTTATCACCTCAATGACCTGCTGCAGGCAGACCCCATCACGAAATGACACGCCGAGGCATAACGTCACCTAACAGGGTAGTTACAAAAATCAATACAAAACCCATTTCAGAGATACTCAGTGCGTCTGAGTGTGTGTGTGTGTGAGTGTGTGTGTGTACATGTGTTTGAAGGAGAGAGGGGGGAGAGGGAGCGAGTGAACCCGCTGTACCATTCATTTATTGACTAGGCCTGAGGGGCCGAAAAAAAACAAACTTTTCTGATACACACATTACCAGGCCAACAGAGGTGTTTGTGCTGGCGTGGGGGACACTGAGTCTGTAATTGTATTCTCAGTCTATCACTTAAGCTGCTCCGCTCTCCTTTCTCTCTCCCTTTCTTTCTTTCTTTCTTTCTTTCTTTTCTTTCACAGACGACTCTTTCGCTTAAATCCGAACCTATGTGCGCTTCTTCTGATGCGGTGAAGTAGACATTGCTTATGGAGAGAGAATTATTGGTCGTCGTCCAGCCTCCCTCTCTTGATCTCGTTCTCCCTCCCGCTTTCTCCATGGATCACTGGCGGCTTAGGCGGACACTCACAACAAACATGTGTACACTGGACGATGCTCGGGCGGTCCGTCTTGTCTTTGTGTCAGGCTCACAAACATCGCCATAAATTGCGGCCTTTGATTTGTTGTCAATACGCAATCAAGCGGGATGGCGGAAGGCATGATGGGTGTGTGTGTGAGTATGTGTGTGTGTGTGTGTGTGTGTGTGTGTGGAGGCCACAGCTCTGAACGTGTGGAGGTGCAGAAGAAGGGACAGCAGCAGACAAATGACCTGGAAAGACATCAATCCGCAAGGCCGCGTCAGCGCAGACAAATGAGGGCCAAAGAGGCCGCCAGGCGGGGATTTATGGACAGTGACGCGGCCCAGGAGGAGTACCCGCTGGTAGGCAGCGCTGCGGTGGAGAGAGGAGGTGGAGGTGGTGGTGGTGGTGGTGGTGGAGAGAGGAGGTGGTGGTGGAGAGAGGAGGCGGTGGTGGATGTGGTGGAGGTGGTGGTGGTGGTGGTGGTGGTGGTGGAGGTGGTGGTGGAGAGAGGAGGCGGTGGTGGATGTGGTGGAGGTGGTGGTGGTGGTGGTGGTGGTGGTGGTGGAGGTGGTGGAGAAGACGACGATGGTGGAGGTGGTGGAGGTGGTTGGAGGACTTGGAGTCACATTGGCTGCCCGTTAAGCAGGAGGCTGTTTTCATTGGGAGTAGCGCTCCCTTCACAGGTCGCTCACACACACTCACTCACTCACACACACAGACACTTTGACTTGTGACTTGTGTTGCGTTCGGTGTGTTTACCTCTGAGTGGACCGAGCTGCTATGTGCTGCGGGCAAACGTGTGGCCGAAACGTGGTCCTGTTGTTTGATCTTCACTCGCCCCCCCGCCCCCCCACCCTCATCGTCTGACCTCTTCCTGTTTATTTTCTACGCTCTCACCGTCTATTTACAGTATTTGTCCCGTCATCCACACAATTCCACAGAGCAAGTATGTCGTACACTCAACAGATATTCACAGTGCACAACACACACACCTACACTTACAGTATACACTGACACAGATATATGCACACACCCATGCAATGAGACACACATACAGTAGATGCATTCAAGGGTCACATACACACAAGCACACACACACACACACACACACACACACACACACACACGCATAGACACACACACACTAACACAAACACACATATACGCACACATGCACACACACACAACACACACAGACGCACACAAACACAAGGACCGCACACACAAACGTCATAACACAGACGGTGTGGAGTGACTGCTCGGTCTGATTCTTGTAATCAAAAGACGGTGTTGCAATCTGAAAAAGACACAAGCGGGAATGCCCCGTCGACATGCCAGAACAGAGGCGGAGCAATCAGCGGGACTGAATGCATTTCTGAAGTATATTTAAAGCCCTGCCACCCAGACACACACACACACACACACACACACACACACACACACACACACATGTTGAGCTTTCTATTCTAAAAAGAGAGCGAGAGATGTGAGGGGGGGGGGGGGGGGGGGGGATATAGGAGCGGATATGGCGGGCGATAGTCTATTACGGCCCATCATCAGCCTACTCTCGCCCAGATAGGAAAAATTCCATCACACGGTTCCCGGCGAAAATGTAATACAGAAAGCAAATTATGGCTGGAATTGAAAAGTCACAGGCTTATTCTGTCTTAATCAACAGCAGCCAGGAGAGCAGTGCCACGGAGTGCAGACAGGGGCAAAATGCACTGGCTGGATTATCACTTTTGACATCTGCTCAACGGCTTTGGGCTCCGGAGGGCAGTCGTTTCTCTCTCTGTCTGTGTGTGTGTATGTGTGTGTGTGTACACGTGCGTGTGTGTGGTGTGTGTGTGTGTGTGTGTGTGTGTGTGTGTTTGTGTGTGTGTGTGTATGGGTGTGTGTGTGTTACTGTTCTGATATAAGAGACGATCAAACATAAAGGTTAACTGACCTGCATAAGGTCTGCACACTGTCTTAACACACTGTCTCCCTCTGTTTGGTGTGTGTCTGGTTCAAAATATCCCACACATGAAGGACGGAAATGCTTACTGTTTAATTTCACAATCACAACATTTCTTTCTCCACCCAACAGTACATACCTGCATTTTAACCTACTGGACTATAAAAAATAAAATCTAATCAGTAGCCAGTCAATCAATAATTTAGGGTCATAATATATATTCATGTATGCGATCCATCCACTATGCATGCTGGTAGGACAACAAACTCATGTCATGTCATGTTACATGTGTGTTTGTAGCAAAGAGTAAACGTAGCGCTGATCTCTCCCTATTCAGGTAAACCTGACACTGAAGTGCCATTGGTCTGATCCGAAACTAAAACCATAACGTGTACTTTTTTATGACCTTAAATATTGAAAAGCTGATGTCAGAACTCCGGCTTCATCCGAGCCTTACATACTCCCTGCTCTAACCCACAGCATTTGTTTTATTCATCAGAGTTACATATTTATTTCCCCTCCAGTTTTACATTTTGTTTAATATCAGAATTATACTTTTTGATGTATTCAAATCAAAAGTTGGGGTATCACAGTGGTAGCAGGACTCCTCTGTGTTTTTAAGGATCAGATAAGCTCACCCCGACACACAGGGGAGGCGTGACCTTTGACCTGGCTCAATTCCACCCTGATGCTTCAAGCCAGCTGAGAAAAATAAAAGGGGAAAAAAATGCATTTCCAGACATTCTCTCTCTCTCTCTCTCCCCCCATCTTCCTCTCCCCCTCTCTCTCCCTCTCACACCACCCCCCATTTTTCTCTCTCTCTCTCTCTCTCTCTCTCTCTCTCTCTCTCTCTCTCTCTCTCTCTCTCTCCCTCACGCCACCCCCATTTTCTCTTTCCATCTTTGTCTCTCATCCTCCCCTCCTCCCTCATCGTGAAGTTCACCCGGATAAGGAGAAGTCATCCATATTTAACAAGCACATGATTGAAATTTTAAATGTTCTGCCTCAGTGATAATAACAGTCAGACAGGGGGAGAATAATGAAACAAGTGGCGCAGCGCAGGGCCCTGTTTTAAATAGGGTCTCAGGACGACGTGATTTGTAGGCGACAAAGCTCAATTAGTTTGGAGTGCGGGGTCCCCGACGAACCCGCACGAGATTACAACTGACAAAATCCATCAAAATGTCTGATTCCTGAGAGGAGAGCGATATCAGGATTGTAACAAGCTACGACCTCTTGCATTTCCGATGCATGCAAACACACAAACAGAAATAGATACACACACACACACATACGCAACACACACACACACACACACACACACACACACACACACACACACACATACATACACACTCTGCTCTCCATATATGGAATAATCTGTAAAACACACAGAGATGCTGGGCACCCGTGCAGTGTGTGTCTCTGTCAGGTGGGCTCTTAGCTTAGCTAGTGGGCACCCGTACAGTGTGTGTCTCTGTCAGGTGGCTCTTAGCTTAGCTAGTGGGCACCCGTGCAGTGTGTGTCTCTGTCAGGTGGCTCTTAGCTTAGCTAGTGGGCACCCGTACAGTGTGTGTCTCTGTCAGGTGGGCTCTTAGCTTAGCTAGTGGGCACCCGTGCAGTGTGTGTCTGTCAGGTGGCTCTTAGCTTAGCTAGTGGGCGCTGAAGGGCAGTACGCAGCCCCAGCTATACTGTATTCTGCTAACTCATCTGATATGATTATGCTGGAGTGATGGCACTCCCCCATGCCAAACACGCATATGCGTGTGTGTGTGTGTGTGTGTGTCTGTCTGTCTGTGTGACAGTACATGAGTATGTGGTTGAGTATGTGGTATGCATAATGTGTGTGTGTGTGTGTGTGTGTGTGTGTGTGTGTGGTATGTATAATGTGTGTGTGTGTGTATGAGTATGTGGTATGTATAATGTGTGTGTGTGTGTGTGTGTGTGTGTATGAGTATGTGGTATAATGTGTGTGTGTGTGTGTGTGTGTGTGTGTGTGTGTGTGTGTGTGTGAGAGAGAGAGAGTGTGTGTGTGTGTGTGTGTGTGTGTGTGTGTGTTAGGAGTTGGAGGTGTATCCAGGGTCAGTAGGGGTCATGGCGATCATTCCCCCATGTGTCCTGAGGCCTCTCATATCTCTGCATCTTTATGGTGGGGGGAGGGACATCTCTGCTGGCCCGTGTCTGATTGGCTGCCCTAATACGCCATTTGAGGCTAATTCCCAACCCACTATGTCACAGGTGACGACCCCCCGTCTCGTAAATCTCACCGCCCCCCCCCCCCCCCCCCCATTCTACTCCTCCACCCTGGCTTTCTCTCACTCGTTCTCTCCCTCTCTCCTCCACCCTGTCTCTCTCTCTCTCTCCCTCCCTCCTTCCCTCCCTCCCTCCTCCCTCCATGCATATGCAGCAGGCTGTTTATGTGACAGCCAGCGGCGTAAAAGTGACGGACGGCCGGGTGCGGGCCATCACAGTACAGCGGCCCGCTCACGCTCCAACCTCCCCGACGCCTGCGATTGTTTTCTCTTCTCCTCAGTAATGCCCTGCTCGCCTGCCCAAAGCCTCCGCTCCCCCCCCATCTCTCTCTCTCTCTGCTTGGACAGGGGCAGTAAAGGTAACAACGCAAACAAAACCGAGACGCGTTTGACCCTCTCTTGGGGTAATTGTTGACAGAGGTGCGATGCTGGAGAGTTAATGAGTGGCCGCGGCCGGTCCTGGGGAGCTGTAAACAGGCCAGGACAGGTGGATTAACATGCATCAACACGTGGGAGTAGGCTTTCTCTCCTTTTATCTGTGTGTGTCCTTATCGATCATTACCAGAGAGGGGCTATCTGTGTCATTTCAGTGTTTGTCTTTCTTTGTTCTTTATGTTCTTGGAGGACTGATGCTTCTCAGGACCTGTCCACCTTAAGCTGGGTAAATATGAACGTGCTCCAATCATTTCACCATTTAGCCCTTCCATCCATATTAAAACAGGGTGTTCTGGCAGCAAAATGTTAATGTAAAAACTGTACAAATGATACATTTTAACTTTAAAATGATGCATATTTATATTTCCCCGGGTTAACGTAGACACAGCCTTGCCGTTTATTGCCTGTGTTCTGACGAGACACTGACGAGATCCATAGGAAGGCTGCTGTCTTGCCTCTTGGCTTGATTCATACAGGCATGGAGTGTGCGATGACCAGGGTCACGCAAATCAGAGTGTGTGCAGGGGAGTTTGAGAGTGTGTGTATGTGTGTGAGTGTGTGCGTGCCTGTGTGTGTGAGAGAGAGAGAGTGTAAGTGTGTGTGTGTGTGTGTGTGTGTGTGTGTCTCTCTCAGGGGCGTGTGTGTAGGTGTGTGTGTGTGTGTGTGTGTGTGTCTCAGGGGCATATGAGTGTCAGAGTGTGTGTCCGTGAGTGATGTTAAGGTTTCAGAGGGCATGGTGTGGCCCAGGACGTGTGCAGATTTATAAGGTGGTGATGTGTAAGAATATATGCGGGAGGGAGCAGTTATGAGCACCCCAGCCCAGTACTGTGTCACGGTCGCACACACACTACAGTATAACACACAAAATAGTCCATCCAGAAACAAACTAGGAGTCCCTTCAGAATGAGTCGGTTCCATTGCCCTGTAACCCAGGGAATGACCCTACCGGCCCAAGAGAAGTGGGCTAAAGCATGGGTCATGCACCCAGCATGGGTCATTCACCCGACGTCAGGGAACGGACAGGTGACTCCAGCCCCTCATCCCCAGTAGCCTGATGGCATGGGGCATCCAATGGTTAAAGGAACACTTCACCGTTTTTTCATATTAAACTATGTTTTTCCCTTAACTAAGACGAGTTGATACACACCTCTCACGTTTCAATGCGGGCACTCAGTGGCTCTGGCGCGCGGGGCTACTTTGATGGCACTTAGCTAGCCCAGTTCTTTCATTTAATGTTTTCACTTTTCACTTAAGGCCTATTCGGACGGGATTAGTTTTATGGGGGGACGTAGAGTAATGCAGGTTTATCATATGACCTCTGTAATATAAATGTCCAATTCGGACGGGACAAGACATCTCTGTCATTTTACTTGACATGGGCGGAGTAACTACGTTTACGTTCTGCTGTCACATCTTCGTCGCCGTGCACGTGGTACTTTGCGTGCGGCATTTTCAGATTTGAAAGACTACACAAGTTGGTTAAACTAGCAAACGTTAGCTTTATGTTATGCCATAAGTAGTTTGAAATGGCTAACAATATCAAGCTATTAGGCAAACTAGCTAACGTCCTATTAGGAGCTGCACAGCATGTTATGTTTTCATTCAGACTATGGTGGAATTGTTTTCAAATCAGGATGTGACAAAATATTACAGACATCTTTACAGAGGGTCGCGTTTGCACAGGATTAATATTACCTAAGGTAATTTCTCCGGACCGTTTTACGGAAGGTAAAAGTGTCTGTAAATGTCACCGACATACTCCGTTATGTTTACTGACATGGCGCGTCCGGACGGGACTACATTACCTGGTAATTATTACTTTACCTGATGTCACCCCATAAAACTAATCCCGTCCGAATAGGCCTTTAGACTCAGCGCAGTAATATCCTCACTCCAAAGTGAAACTGAAAATACAAGAGTGATGATATTACTGCGCCGAGTCTAAGTGCTCCCAATTGTTATTCCGCCACACAATATTATTATCCCTCTTACCTGCTTAGAAATGCACCACGTTTTATTTTGTCTCACCATACTTGGTCGTGTGACTACTCGTGTAACTGTATTTTAATAGGGAAAACATGGAGGTGTTTGGTCGCTTCTAACTTCATCTCTGTTTGGATCCTAACTGTGTGTTCAGACCAAGAGCGACTTGAGCTTCCAAAATCGCTCTGGACGCCCTGTAAAGGACGCCGTGGGAAGCTTGGAAGCTTTGGCCGCTCCTGGCCGCTCTGACGTAGTAGCATTCTATGTTCGTTGAAAGTCGTTTGGTCGCTGAACCGCGTCATAGCTCATTACCATAAAGTTAAACCACTTTCAACTTTCTCTAGTCGCTCAAGACGCCCAAAACGCGACGCCGACGGATTGGTCGCTGCTGGCAGCTGAGAGAAGCTGGCTTCCATTGAAAATGAATGACTTCCGGAATCTTTGGAAGCTCAAGTCGCCGGCGGTGTGAACACACAGTAATGAATGAGCTGGGCTAGCTAACTGCTATCAAAGTAGTGCCGCGCGCCAGAGCCAGTGAGTGCACACATTGAAACGTGAGAGGTATGTATCAACTCATCTAGTTAAGGGCATAACGTAGTTTACTATAAAAAAAAAAAAAAAAAAAAACGGTGAAGTGTTCCTTTAAAATGGACTGAAGCTCCAGTCCACCCACCTGCAACCCAGCTACCATGAAAGAGCATGGCTAGAAATAACCCATCAAAGACATGGGTACTGTATACCGTCAATACGTTCCTGTAAACATTTAAAGCACTAAATACTGAAATAAATGAGTAGTAGGTAGCACCCAAACTAACCTTAGCTGTAACAACCCACTCAGCAGCAGCCAGCAGCTCAGAGGCAGGCCCAAGGGTGGGCTCATTACTGCCCCCAGAGGAAGCAGCAATCCACCACAATGTCAGCTTCTCAAGGTAATAAATACAGAAAGGTCAGATGTGCTCTCTCTCTCTGTCTCTCTGTCTCTCTCTTTCTCTCTCTCTCTCTCGATCTAGAAACCTTGGAGCCACTAAATCAGGGCTATTCAATTAGTTTGTAATAGGGGCCAGTTCATGAAAAGTATCACAACTGAGGGGCCGGAGAAATACCGCTTGAAAAATGAGTAATTACGTACAAATGTATACAATAAACTACAACAGCACCAATATGGGTGTTCATGTTGCATTTTGTAAATGCATAATATCAGAGCCCGTCCCTTATTAGACATTCTATGATAATATCGTTTTTTGGTGGTTATTTGTGTTTTGGGAATATTTCTGCCACAGGCCCAGACTAACACAGTGTGGTAGACCAACATTGGGAAGGTGACACTGGATCTATATTGCTAATATGATGCATTTTGTAAAAGCATAATTATTTTGTGGTTATTTTGTTGTATTTGTGTTTTGGGAATATTTCTGCCACAGGCCCAGACTACCACAGTGGTAGGCATTGGGGAGGTGACACTGGATCTGCATTGCTATGGCTAATATGAAATCTGTGATAACATTAACAGCAATGGAATCTGAGCTTTGCGCAGTAACTGCTAGGTCCATACAATTTCCAATGGGCACAAACAGGTTTCAAACAGTGTTTAAATGAATTAAATGTGCGTAATCGGTCGCATATGTAACTCATCTCAACATATAACGTTCCCACCATTTAAATTGGATGAACGTGTTCACAAATCAATGTTACTTACAGTGGACTTGACATCAAGGCGATGGATGTGTATTAGTTTCACACTGAAACTGTTTGCGTGGTGCAACCCGTTAAAATGTTAGTAGCTTATAATACTCCAACGTAGTGGCAATTTACTAAGCTAAGATGGAACTTATGTTCAACTCGGTCAAAACGTTACGTGCAATTGGCTGAGGTGCAGTGGCTGCAGGACTTCAGAGCGAGTGAGAGCATGCAACAGAACTGATGCCACCAAAGTTAAACTTTTCAACCGAGTCCTATTTGCTCCAATAGCTACATTACGAGTGGCGAATGTTTTCGCGAGGATCTGCTTGGACTGGAGAGGCATACCGGTAAGATTTCATGCACCAAAAATGCTTCATGCTTTGAGGAAAACAGCTTGGATTTGGCGCACGTCAACATGTTGGTGACGCTGCGTAAAAACGAAGCAAGGCACCTTTTTGTATAATATCCAGTAACAAAGTAGCCTACAACGGCAACGCACCACACAGAACATTATTTATAGGCGCTACTCGCAGTGTAGCCTATCACTGCACCTCCGTTATCGTGTTTTCAACCAGCTATTTACGTCTCTACCGATCATAAGGATTTGCTCATATATAACATCAGCCAACACTTCAAGGGCCACTACAAAGTATCTCGGGGGCCGGATCCGGCCCGCGGGCCGCTAATTGAAGAGCCCTGCACTAAATGATGTGTATGAGAGAGAGCAGCAGCTAGCCATCAGCCCTAAGATCACACTGCCCCCTACAGGTGTGGGGGTTCCTGCAGGCTGCCGTGAAACGCCTCCAGGATGCTGTGAGACAGATACAGACAGAGTGAGAGAGAGCCAGGGAGAAACGGCAAAATGAGATGGAAAGAGAGGAGACAGGGAAAAAGAGGGAGGGAGCGAGGGAGGAGGGTGAAAGGAGAACACATACAGTATCATGTCGATAAAGATCCCTTAAGCTAAAAACGAGCTAGCTAGTAAATCCATATGAATGATGGCACATTGGTTCCACTGGTGAGCTCTGCGGCTAATATTGGCTATTTCAAAGCAACACATGTATGCTAATGTCAAATCAAAACATTCAGCATAGAAGAGAGCACAACATATGATAATATTAGCACAAATAAAAAGACAATTATTTAAGATATGACAGCCAGACACAACAAGCTCAACAGCCAAAGCTCAACAAAAGCAGTAATTTCTGTATTGTGTACAGATGTGTGGTTGTTGTGATTGTGAATGCACAAACAGTGACCCCAGGCCTTGTTAAATTTGTGCAGGAAAGCACACATACACACGCACACACCACACACACACACACACACACACACACACACACACACACACACACACACACACACACACACACACACACACACACACAAAGCTGGTAGTCGTCAGGAGTCAGCCGTTTTCTTGTTTGAGAGACAGCTCCATGTCTGACCTTGGCAATTAAAATATAGAATATCTCTGGGATGATGTCAGCCCTATTACAGAAATGTGATAGTGGACACCAGTAGTGACACTGAGCTGAATACACACACACACACACACACACACACACACTCACACACTCACACACTTACACACACACACACACACATACACACACACACACACACACACACACACACACACTCACACACTCACACACTCTCACACACACACACACACACACACACACACTCACACACTCACACACTCACACACACACACACACACACACACACACACGCACACACGCACACACACATACACTCACACACACACAACGGAGCCCAATTTGGAGGATTTTATGTAACAATATGTGCTTCCTAACAATGAAGTGGAGCACCTTGGCGTGGGGTGGGGTGGCGTGGCGTGGCGTGGCGTGGCGTGGCGTGGCGTGGCGTGGCGTGGCGTGGCGTGGCGTGGCGTGGGGTGGGGTGGGGTGGCGTGGCGTGGCGTGGCGTTGCTGGGCCTGTACTGGCAGAGACGTGAACTTTGGGCGCGCTGACACCCGCGCTGATGCCGCGCGGCTCCGAGCACCGGCGGCGTAATTAAAGCACTCACCCTGAGAAGGAGGTGATCTCCCCTGTCAGACGGTGTCACGGCCCGCAGCCGCAGGTAGCAGCCAAACCGCTACATGCTCGGCAGCAGCTGGAGAGACAGAGAGAGAGAGAGAGAGGGAGAGAGAGACAGAGACAGAGAGAGAGAGAGGGAGGGAGAGAGGAGAGAGAGAAGAGTGACTTAATGCGTGAATGCTGGGTGTCATTGCTGCTATTTTTACAGACAGCTATTGCAGTGTTCAGTCTTACACACACATCAGTCACAACCATTTCTGTGTGTGTTGTTAAAACAATAAGATGTTTGCAAAATATCATAATATCACAATATATCGTAAACAGTCAGCCAGCCTTTACAGTAAATGATCGTTAGCTGTTAGTGGAATTTCTTTCTTATGTATCAATATTTTTTATTATTCCCTGTTCCCTATTGTATTCTTTTTTTCCCCACTAACTATAATGTCCATCATTCTTAAGACAGGAATGTAAATTTATATGGAACTGGCCTGGCTTCCCTGTCAACTTGATTATTCCACAGCCCTGAACCTCTACACGCACATTCTCTCACACACACATACAGATACACACACACACACACACACACACACACACATACACACACTGTTTCTCTCTCTCTCTTTCTATATGAAGAGTTCAGAAGCAAAAGCCTCTAAATCCACTTTTTGTCAAAAATTAGATAACGATGGTGAGTGAATGCTCTTCACATATAGTGTAAGTTAATTCAGTAATTTAGCTTCAAAACTCACTAAATATCATTCTCTTCCTGGTCTGAAATATTGATTTGTAGGCGAAACCCTATAGGAGCCTGATACAAAATGCTCATTTAAAAGAAAAGTGGTCAGACAGATTTAGAGGCTTTTGCATCTGAACCCATATATCTCTCTCTTTGTCCCACACACACACACACACACACTTATGGTACATATTGTTTGTGGTGGTGAAGCCCGGTTGCTCGTGCCCAATGCTCTGGGTCTATGAGTGTGTCCTGCGGTGTGCTAATATCCCTTTGTAACACACACAGGGACTTTCCTGCGTGTGCGCATGATTGCAATAACAGAGACACTAAATTATAGAGCGGCTCCTCGGGCATTACACGGCTCTGTGGCGCTACAGGAGCAGCACAGCTGATTGGGTGGTCTGTGTTTATTTACGCGCTGCACTGTACCCCATTGCTTAGGCACGCTCTTTACGCTAGCGAAGCGCCGGAGCAGGGAAATTAAGCTTTCATGTTCTGTTTTACCCATGGCAAAATATTAAGCGGCATGACAAGCTTATCTCCCGCCAAACCGGCGTTAAACAACCAGCGGTTCTGTTCAAGGCAATTTTTTTAGGAAAGACGTTGTCACAGAGATGTTTTCGTCCTTTCACTCAAATGTTTCGTCTGTTTAGCATGAAGTTTGTCCCTGGCATGTTGCCATAGGCTCACTGGCGGGGTCGAGCTCATGTTCGGCTTTAAAGTGTCGTTCCGTGACAGTCTGTCGTTAAACGCAGCAGCCATGCAAATCACGCCAAGATGAACTCAAAATGTGAACTTCTCTGGGTTTTTTTTTTTGTTTTGTATTTTTTTTTGTTGTTGTCTCGGCGCAGCGATCTCAGGTCAACATTTGGCAAGTCTGGGCACTGAGTTTGGGCTATTTATCAATCAAGCCGGCTACATTAAACGGATTTCTTAATGAAGTACGATCTTTACGGGGATTATCCTGCCACCTGCAAGGTGCCACCTGCTCGCCCGACGTAATTGGCAGGATGGCAGCGCCCGGCGGTGTGGCGTGGCACGGCGTGGCGCAGGGTGGCGTGGCGGGGGAGGCGGGCGAGGGCAAAGGAACGCGGCGGTGGCGGCGTGTCAGGGCGGAGGCGGATGATGACGCGGCCTCGCTCGTGACTGAGTGAGCGTGTGCGGCAGGCGGCAGGCGGCGCTGACAAATAAGACGCTCCCGTGACACCGGGAGCAGCGCCGGTGCCACGCGTCTCCGCCACACACACACACACACACACACACACACACACACACACTCCGCCGACGCCCCCCTGACAGGGTTCAGCCCTACCCAGGCTGCACTGGGGCACAAATCTGCCTATGTGCTAATGAAGTGCCTGTCTGTGGACCAGACAGTGAGAGGGGAACAGTGGGGGAGATGTCAGCCCACGTCACACACACACACACACACACACACACACACACACACACACCCTTCCTTCAGTCCTTATTTTACCCAATCCTCGGTGATGGTTTTCCTGTTGCCACTCTGAGTTCTGTCTTCTGTGGAACACTGGGTGCATATGTGTGCTTGCATGTATGCATTTTGATTGTGTGTGTGTGTGTGTGGGCAGGGGGGGTATATGTGTGTCTGTATCTGTGTATGTGTGCATGAGTGTCAGTGTGTGTGTGTGTGTGAGAGAGAGAGAGAGAGAGTGAAGGTGATGTGCCGAGCGGGGACACTGAAGTTTCATCAGATCAGCACCCTACTGTAGCTGGGTTAAGAGCGCACGCCTCCCGTTTGCTGGAGCAGCAGTGCCGAGAGCCTCTGGGACACACACACCGTGTCCTGCTGCCTGCGAGAATAACTGCAGTGTGTCGTCTCCACCGACCGACATGGTGGGGCCAGCAACCACAGCCGGGGAACACACTTACCCGCCACACCCAGCAGCACGCTCATACCCTCACACACACACACACACACTCAAGCGCACACACACATGCTCACACACACATACACAGGCACGTGCAAACATTCATAAGCACACACTCACACATGCACACACATGGACCCTCTTACACAAACCCCCTCTCTCTCACACACACACACACACACACACACTTTCTCTCTCTTGTCACACACCCTCTCTCTCTCTGTCACACACACCCACTCTCTCTCTCTAACACACGCACGCACACACACACACACACACACACACACACACACACGCACACACACACACACCTGCCCAGAGCTGCTATCACCGGCTGCCAGCAGAGAGATGCGATCAGTGTGTGGTGCGCCGGCTCTGAACTCGCCGCCCCCAGGAGGAGGCGTTAGTGATTACGCCGGCCGTGCCAAGGGACCGGGGCGCTTGGCAGTGCCAGGGTGTCGCTCAACATGGCGGCATGACGCCACCACATGCCCAGGGAGGTGAGAAGGACAGACACACTGACCCCCGTTCAACCCTCGTACCCAGCTCCGGACAGGGAGAGAGAGAGAGAGAGAGAGAGAGAGAGGGAGAGAGAGAGAGAGAGAGAGAGGGAGGGAGAGAGAGAGAGAGAGAGAGAGAGAGGGATGGGCAGACTGGATCTGACCTGACCCAACGTGCCAACTTCTCCGGGGAAGTGCATGATGTCTGGGGCACTCAGAGGAAGTCTCTCAGGCCACAGATCAATGGCAGACTGCTCCAACCGGCAGAGGGCACACAGAATGAGCTTGTGGGCAGCAGCCTTTTGGAAAGACACGGAGACAAAGAAAAAACTTTTCCGAGATCGTTATTTCCTGTCGAAGCAGACGTTAAGATGATGAAAAGAGCTGTTCTAGTGAATAAAGAGGCCCGTAAATGCACAGGCAGTGAGGAATAACAGCACACTCTAGCATCATCAGCATCACTATTGACTCAATAGATTTAGAAGGCTGTATTTTTTGCACTTATTTGCTTATTTATTTATATACGTATTGTGGTATATAGCACATTCATTGGCTGCCACTACTGCTACTCTATGAGAAATCACACAGTGTCCTTGTAATTTATTTCTTCAGGAAACATATTCAGTGGAAACATTCAATGTGAATCTGACTGACTAGCATGCTAGCCCCCTGCACATGGTTCTTTTTTTTCAAGAAAATGTGTCTCATAAATGGATACTTTCAATAGGCAATGAATAAATCAGTTGATACAAATGAATCCCATGTAGAGATGTAAAACGATCAATTGTAGTCTAGAGTCGAGGCATTGTGAAAGAACAGTGAAACTCCAGCATTGCCTCGGGCAATGTTAGCTTGGCCCAGTTAGTAACACTCTCAGTCTTATGTAACTAGCAGGCTAGCTCAAAGTGTAGCACCCCATGACTGCAGATAGGTCAGGGGGTTTTGATCTGTGATTATATTGCTGCTGTTCTGAAGAAGATGTAAAGCTTGGGTGCAGCTGTTAGGGCAAATCCCCACGTCGAGTGGGGAATTGCCCCTGGGTCTGGGAGTTTTTGCCCCCTGTCTCCTCTCGGGAAGTTAGAGCTACAAAGGCACCTGCCAAGCACCAGAAACCCTGAGGATCTCATCAAAGGGAAAGTGCAGGCTACCCTCAGAGTCAGAGGAGAAAAGAGACAGTGAGAGCAAAAGAGAGAGAGAGAGGTAGAGAGAGAGAAAGAGACAGAGGTAGAGAGAGAGAGAAACCACTAGAGCGGTTGGTGGGGAGGGGGGGGGGGGGTGAGGGGTAGGCTAGGTCACAAATGAGATTCCGCGTTAATTACGCCTAAATAAAGAGGTAATCTGGAAACACGCTGAACAGATTTCCTGCGCCTCTACCTTGGCCTCCAGCTGTGCTGCACGGCAACAGCCATGGGGTATTTCCCAAAGCCTCCAGGTGCCTGCCCGGGCGCTCACCTAGCATAGCGCTCGCTCCTGTCCACATACCTGCGAAAGCCGTGCTCTAATCACGCAGCAGATATGTTTGTTCAGGTCTACGGCTACAGCTCACTTAGTTGTAAGTGCTGTTTACATTCCCCCCCCCCACCTCCCCCAGAGAGCAGAGAGCTCAGACTCTGGCGGCTTATCTCAAAGACCTCATTATATTAATGCCGGTAATTATGTGTTTTGCTTACTTTTGATGTGTCTCTATTCAAATGGGTACAGGGAGAGGGGGAGGAGGGGTGAGGCGGGGGGGGGGGGGGGTGGTTCTGAGAAGAGGATGACTGCAAATATTTCAGACGGGGGGCTTTAGGTTGCCTGTGTGTGTGTGTTAGTGTGTGTGTTTTCATGTTCCACAGAAATCCTCTGTGTATCATAGGTCTCCCAAGAATGGCCTTAGTCTGAGGTTAGAAAAGCTTAGACTGCCTTTTTCGTGTATTATTCATTGCTGGTCCCCCTGGCATGAGGATCTGAATAGGGTGGGGCCACTTGAGAATGTGTGTGTGTGTGTGTGTTTGGGGGGGGGGGCATTAAGGGAGTGGATGGGGTAATTTGGGATGGGATGGTTGTGTTTGGGGGGGATCCTTTGTTTTTCACCCACAGTTGAGGCTGGGGCTGCCAAAAAAGAGCCCGCTTGAACACACGCAAACACACACACACACACACACACACACACACACACACACACACACACACACACACACACACACTCCTCCTGTGGAGGCTCACACTGGCGCACTGAGACAGCCTCCCGCTTAATGAGCCTGAATTAAATACACAAAAAATGCACAGAGAAAGAGAGAGAGAATGGATATGAAGACGGAGCAAAGCACATTTGGGAGAGCGCCATTTTAATTTCTCTCTTTCCTTTTTTTTTCTTTTTGGAGAGCAGACATCATATTTAACTAGCCCTGCTAATGAGTGAGAAAGACTCTGATGTAAGGACAGGTGTTACTGAAACACATTCTGCTAGTTGAATGCATTAGCAGCGTTCCTGGTTTTTTGTTCTATATTTTTTTCTTCGGCGTGATTTAAAACAAACACTGTGTGTCAGGCTTCCCCCAACAGCAATATGGAGAGCCACGCTAACGCTAGCTCTCACTTTATGACAGTTATCCTTCTCATGCCCAACATATGTTGTAGAGATCTTGAGTCTGTTGTGTCAAGGTGACTGTTCCACGAGGATCAAGTGTAGCGTGTTGTTGACAAGGAATGCTTGTGGTAAAAAAAAGTGTCGACATCAACCATCTGAACCCATCTTTGATTAGCCTTTAAGATTTAAATGAGGCTAACACAAACTATATTCCCTGGCGGTTGCTGGCATATTCTATGTAAATAATAATAGAAATCATTTCAGCTAAATTCATAGACAAAGAATTAATAGAAAAAACAGCACTCTGATTTTCAGATTAATTTCAATATAACTTTTTATACTGTATGCTCAAGCTGAAGGATACTCTTATTCACAAAGAAAAGCCCCATGTTGTGTTATTTACCCTGCCACATTTCTTTCCTCAAAATGGCTCGGTCAAACAAGGTTGCAAAAAGAACTTCCAGTCCAGCTCTCAGCTCAAACTACACCCGATTTTTCACACCAGATTTCAACAGTCTTGTCTTCAAGCAATAAACAACACTTCTCTCTCTATCTGTGCCTGATGACCAAGCTCTGCTTTTCACATCTCTGTAGCTGAGAAAACTCTATTTATTTATTTTTGTCCCTTCCTTTTTAAAGTGAAGAGCACAGCCCCATTCACCCCAGTGCGTCTACATAAGCGCTGTCTGCATTTGAGATGGATGGTAATGTTTTAATGTTGCCACTCTGCGTTCACACCTCACTTCTAAAATGGCCTCCACTTTAGCGAGTGTTTTTATTCTGTGTTTCCGTCTTCTCCTGAAGAGGGTTGAGAGAGAGAGAGAGAGAGAGAGGAGGAGATGAAGGGTATAAGCTAACAGATGACACAAACCATCTGAGCGGACACTCTCTCCCTCCCTCTCTCTCTCTCTCTCTCTCTCTCTCTCTCTCTCTCTCTCTCTCTCTCTCTCATACACACACACACTTTCTCACACACACAAGTGTGCGCGCGCACACACACATACACAACCACCCTTCTGCTCCCTTGCTCACAGAGCCTGTGGTTCCTGACTGGCAGAAAGAGGCTCAGGTTGAAACATGGTGCGGTTTTGCCTTGCTCCAGTGTTGTGACAACAAGTCTCAGACGGGCCCTCAGATGTGGCTTTCTCAGGCTCGGCGTCTTCTCTAGCTGCCGTGAAAGACCTCCTTTGAATGGGAGAACATGCAAGTACTCCTTCAGAGGATTAAGTCGACAATAAACATAATCTCAAGTGTCAGCTACTGTGGCTAAATGGAAACAAAAGGGACATTTACATCTCTTTCAACAAATGGAAAGGTTAGCGCTGAAAGGTTGAAAAATAGAGCCTTAAAATGGGGTGGTTGAGCTGCCACACCAGAAGCATGCGAGAGGGAGATTCAATAGCTTTATCATCATTTTGAGGAAAGTATCAATTATCCTAACAGGCAAAATAGAGAGCAACCTCAAAGACAGCAAAATGTTTGTTGGATATCCAGCAAAATTCTAATCCATTTGATGGCAGTTTTGGTTATGATTTTAATGACAGGTCTCAGTGGCTTGCATATGTAAATAAAGGTCCATTTGCCTGACACTGCCGTTGTCATGTCATAAATTAAATAAATAAATATTCATTCAGCATTCGTTCAGTTAAAAGAGAAAAATATAGTGTAGTTTTAACACCCATCAATTTTGCTTTACACTGCTATTTCACAAACTGATTAACAAGGCAAAGACCTGCTTTGTCTCTGGCTCACAGAAGATGACATTGGACACTGCCATTGCTGAGTATTATATTAAAAGTTGTACTAAAATCACAGACAAGAAAATTGCAAGCGCAGGCCAAAAAGCCGTTCCTTTAAAATGCAGAGTGCTAAGCTCCACTGTTAAACATTAAGAGTGATCAGAGAGGTGTAGAGAATTAACGGTCTAATATTCCTGGCCAGATATTCTGTGCACGGAGGATTAACACACTCTGGATTAGACGACGTGAGAGGAAGAGTCGTGTCGAACGGGCTGCCCTTTTATTTAACCTCGGCAGATAGCGGCGAACGACTCCTCACACCGACTCCTCAGACACCAGCTCATGATGTAACGATCTGCTTAAATATGTAAAGTATCCACTTAAAAGTAAGAGTGTGATTAAGACCCCTCAACTCCCAATTCCACTTGGCGATATACGTGCAGATAGACGCGAATATACACGCAGATCCATGACAATTCGGAGCCTTATCTGGCCCGAGCTAATGGAACGAGACGTCGATCTGAAATAGTTCATTTGCGGCGGCCGCTCTGATTTAAAGGCCCAGTGTTTTCCAGCAGGAGATAGGCGAGCTGACCGCCCCCCCCCATCTAGGCGCTGCGGAGGAGAGGAGATGGAGAGAAGAGAGAAGGGAGGAGAAGGGGAGCGTATCCACAGGTGTGGAAAGCCAATTAGTGTCCCCTTTGGAGAGAGCAGGCCGCCCGTATCTGAGCCAGGGCTATTATCTCTGGGGGAAGTTCATTTTACACCAACCAAGTCCTTCAGGAGTGATAAGACAGCGTGTGTGTGTGTGTGTGTGTGTGTGTGTGAGAGAGAGAGAGAGAGTGTGTGTCGTGGGTGGGGGGGGGGGGTTCTCCTTAACCTGCCTTCCCCCTCCCCCCTCCCTGGTCTGGCTCTAACCTGCTGATGTGAAGATGTTTGAGCCATGCCTGATTTGGACTGAAGAACTGCTCCAGATTCACCCATCACTTACCTGACAAGGTACTCAACACACTGCATGATAGCAATGCTAAAACGACACAGTGTGTATGTCCATATTTTTAGATCTATCTTAAAAAGCTGCTCTTCAAACCCTACACACACACACACACACACACACACACACACACACACACACACCATGCTTACTGCACTCAGCTGAAGAAAGAAAAGCCCTTAACGCAACATGAGGTGTGCTTTTACAGTCAAAGTGGAGGAAGCACGTTAAATTGACTCGGCTCTTAAATTCATGACATTAGAAGTGAATTTCAGCGCTCGGGGCAAGCTGACAGCCTCTGTCAGGTCATACAGTGTAGACTAATCTTCAAGGGCACTGTGTTTTGCACAGAGGCACCTCAGGGATTTTTTTTTTTTTTTTTTTTTTTTTTTTTTTAAAGAAAAGAGTCAAAATGGCTGTGAAAGAAATGACAGTTGCAGTGTGCTTTGTGATGAAATGGTGGTTATGAATAGCAACACAAACAGAAAATGAGCCGGCCGGATAATTAGTGTCATGGACCAGTCGGAGCCCAACAGAAGATCAGGGCCTGCTACAGCGGGGTCTGCAGAGCCGCTCCCTCGTCAAAGTCAAACCAGAACAAGACTATTTGGATCAAGCCTCTCTGAAGGAAAGAAAAACAACACGGAAATAAATAAATAAATTAGCGAGAATCTGCTCCAGGAGTCGAAGTGATATGAGAGGAAAAGAGGGGAGAGGATGGAGAGTGATGAGAGGAAAAGAAATGGAGGGATCAGAAAGGGCAGAGCGAGAAAGAGAGAGAGAGTGGGAGAGAGGGAGGATAATGACATTGGTATCTAGATTTATTCCAAAGGCGAAGAGGGGGTTGGGGTGATTTTCTTCTTTCTTCTTTGTCTCTGCGCTCCCCTCATCTTCCCTCCTGAATGTGAAGGGAGACATGGAGCAGGGTCAGAGGTCGTCCAGGAGGAGACAGCATTGTTCCGGAACCCTGTCATGCCCCGCCACCTATTTTGACATGCACAGGGCTGTTTGTTGTCTGTCGAACATGCAAATGACCCTAGGAGGGGAGCCTGCTGTCATGTGTGTATATGTGATCAAGGTCTCCCTGTGTGTGTGTGTGTGTGTGTGTGTGTGTGTGTGTGTGTGTGTGTGTGTGTGTGTGTGTGTGTGAGAGAGAAAGAGAGAGGGTGTTGTGTTATGGTGGCAGTGGAGGGAATGGGACCACCTGTAACTGCAGCGAAGCTTGATGGACAAGCATCAAATCAGAGAACCCCCCCCCACACACACACACACACACACTCACACACACACACAACCTCCAGCGGCCCCACCTCACAGTGAGGGGCATTTTCACATCACACTTGTGTCTCAATGTTCAGTGAAAATGAATTATAGCTGTGTGTGGTGGTGGTGGTGGTGGTGGTGGTGGTGGTGGTGGTGGTGGTGGTGGTGGTGGTGGTGGTGGTGGTGTGTGTGTGTGTGTGTGTGTGTGTGTGTGTGTGTGTGTGTGTGTGTGTGTGTGTGTGTGTGTGTGTGTGTGTGTGTGTGTGTGTGTGTGTGTGTGTGTGTGTGTGTGTGTGTGTGTGTGTGTGTGTGTGTGTGTGTGTGTGTGTGTGTGTGTGTGTGTGTGTGTGTGTGTGTTTTGGGAGTCTCAGACTGATGTTTTTAATGGGTTTCAACCAGACCACAGCTGCGAGTTAAGTGAATCAACCTAGACATGTCATGCAGGCATGCTGCTCTTTGACTTTTCCATGCTTTTATACAACTTCCTGTGGAAAAGCCATATTTGGAAATCGTATTAGTATTACATGAATAACTATGCCTGTATGCATACATTTAGCTTTTATTTGATTGAAACATGGGTATCTGATTTCTTTTATCGTACATACTGTAACTTAATAGAATAGGATGTAATGGCTGCTGTATTGAAATACAAACATAAGGCTTTAAATGCACATGAACACAAGCATGAACAGTATGAACACACATTTGTGCTATAATATGTAAATATATGAATAATTGATTACTGTAATGTGTCTATAATCTGTTATAAACTCTTATTGATATATTTAGAAAGCACTATGAATAAATGTTGAAAATGCAACACAGTGTTATGTACACTACAATATATTTGCACAAGTAATGTACCGTATAACCACAATACAGTGTTACATATAACACAAGATGTATTGTATAACCACAATACAGTGTTATATAACACTAGAAGTATTTTATAAACACAATACCAGGTTAAATATTACACTAGAAGTATTTCATAAACACAATAGAGTACTACAGTATATGTATATTACACTAAAAGTATTGAACATAGATGTTATGGTGACTATCTGGTTTCGAAACAGCATCCAAACATGCTGTATGATATACACATATTGCCTGCTGCTCTTTGCCAGTATTTACAGGTATTTACTTGTTCTACAATAGTTATTTATTTGGTCCTATTTCTCCCCAAACGTGCCTTTAGACTAGAGTGAATGGTGATAGAACAGTGGGTAGCAGCATTCCTTCACAGTGTTAATGACTTACACAAACCCCATGCAGACAGGACTATGTGAACTTGCATTACCCCCCTTCTGATTCACCTTTTGCTATCTGTGGCTGCCAGTCAGCGAGCTTATAGTAGCTTGTTAATAAACGGCCGGGGCCTACCCTCCCGGCAGCCTTGTGTGTGCTTGTGTGTGGCCTGGGAGTGATATTTAATTTATGGGCATTCGGAGGAAAAGAAAAAAAAAAAGTTAAAAGAGCCATTTTATTCCCTGCAGGCACCTCTGAACTTCAACATCAAGAAGAGAAAGAGGAAGGGACTAGGCCATGTCAATCCAACTTAATTTCAGTCATGCTCATATCCATGTAGGCACGGAGCGCTCGGGAGTCTCTTGTTGTCAATGTGCCGGCCACATGCACTCTGCCAAATGGTCTATTAAAAAGATGGGGGATTAGGCAGAACCCCTTTAATGATACGGCTGTAAACCATTCCTCATTATATAATTTAGTTCACTCAAATGTATTCAAATGGCACCTCCATCACCCAGGAGCTGGTTTGCATAAATTGAATAAATCTAGTCAGTTATTCAGAGAGAATCAAACATATCAAAGGTTTCCTGTCTTTGAAGTGTGGTAGCCTTTAATTCCAAAAACAGATTTTCATGATAAATAAATACATTATTTATGAAATGAGACAGCAATACACACACACTCACACACTCTCTCTCACACACACACACACACACACACACACACACACACACACACACACACTCACACACACACTCACACACAGACACACACACGCACACACACACAAACATGTAGAAAAGCATACATGCATGCACCCACACACACCCACCCACACACACACACACACACACACACACACACACACACACACACACACACACACACACACACACACACACTAAAAATGCATGAAACATTTTAAGGCATGAAAATGTCAGGAGAGACAGAGTGACACATCTAGCTCATCAGCATCTCTCTCTCTCCTTACCCTTGTCTCTCCCTCCATCTCTCTCTCTCTCCCTCCATCTCTCTCTTTCACGCCATCTCTCTCCCTCCATCTCTTTCTCTCTCTTTCATTCCATGTCTCTATCCCTCCTTCCGCAGCATATGTTGGGCTCATTATGTACACAAAGCCTAAATCAGAATAATACACCCTGACACATGTGAGAGCTCTGTGGATAAATACGTTTCAATTATTCATCAGGACCTGAAGGGGGCCTCTCAGCTGCCTGCACACAATGCTGTACTTTAAGTCGGGTATTAGTGGAAGCTAATTGGCCCAATGGCATGCGGGCTGGCCTGTGTACTTCTGTCTCGGAGCATTTCCCCTCTCGTCGGCTTCTTGACACTTCCAGGAACACAGAGAAGTAATGAACGAATGGCTTAACAAGTGAGCAGATGAATTGATGAGGGGTTGATACAGCGATGCATCAGTGACTGAGTGAATGAACGAATAAATCCTCTGCATGAATGCGTGGATGATGAACAACCAGGCAAACAAAGTGAAATGATGCATTGCACGTCTAAAGTATCCCGTTTTTCAAACTAACCGGAATATCATTTCATATTGGCCTTTTTTTTTTTTTTTTGGTCTCTTGATATCGACTCCATATTTTACAGGTTGCCTTACAATAGGGATCAGTGTCGATGCAAAGATTGAGTTCAAAGGTCTCCTGGTGCCATTGTTGTGCGGCACGCAGCAGCAGATGCTGGAGAGGAGCGCAGAGGAGCGGAGAGGAGCGGAGAGGAGCGGAGAGGAGTGGTCCCTCTTGGCCCTGGCCAGAGAAGAATAGGGAAATAATCTTTAGCACTGTGGAGATCAAAGCCACCGTGGAGGAGGACCATCCATCACATCCCGACCCTCGGAGGAGCTGGTCAAGAATGAATGGACAGTACTGGACAAGCAAAGGGGGGTCACGTGGTTGACCTTGAAGTCACCAAGGTGACTCAGGGGTCACGGGGGCAGAGGTGTGAGTTGAGCTAATTGACATGTTTACGCGCGCACAAAGGCTCAAACTAAGGCTTTCTGTACAGAGTTCAGATCTATCGCTGACCTTTAACGACTCTACCGCTTGGAATGTACAACGTGAGGGGGTGAAGGTGTCATTTTCTTCATCCACTTTTACTCACAATTACTGATTATGCTGGTCCCTTCTGGAAAACAGGAGAGATTTATATTTGGCCAAGTTGAAGCCAATCAGCCATGGATGAGTTGAAGGCCTATTTCCTCTCGCCATCGCTTGCTGCTTGACAACCGAACCCCTGACCTTGGTTAGCGCCTAGCGCCTAGCGCCGCTGGTTCCTCTGCAGCTACAGCGCGAAGTGGCAGCGCTCTGTGAGGAATAAATGGCTGGGAGATATCATTTGGTGTGTCAGCTTCACTCCAGGTGCAATTAAACTGCTGGGTCTCTCCCAGCTCTGCCCTGTAAAACACTGATCCATTCACGACTGGTGTTTGCGGAGCGAGCAATGTGACGGTTGATTAGATCGAGCACACCGGAGAAAAAACGCGCCGCAAAATGGACACTCGCCGCGATGTCAGAAGTGGCGCTGGCGATTGTTTCATTAACTCTGCATCCGATTGAACAAGACCAAATACACGCATACACACACACCCACGAGAATGGAAAAAAAAAATCATTCTCCCCCAAGATCACCAAGGAGACCACTCAAGGAACAGGAATGAGCAAATTAGACAGAGAGGCGCACACAAAGGTGAGCATTACAATAGGAGCTGTCCGCTCAGATAATGGTGTGGAGGAGGAGGAGGAGGTGGTGTGGTGGGGGTGGAGGGGGAGAGAGAGAGCTGCTTGTTTAACCTGCCACGCCACAAGGTTATTCTGGGATGTTTCACAACGCCTGGGCTGACCAGCGAGGCACCACCAGGCCAGAGCCGGCCAGACAAGAGGAGGAGGAAGGAGCGGAGCGGCCGGCCTGATGATTTATGTCCAGACGCCTCCGTCGACGCACCCGCTAAGCCAATCCCCCCCCCCTCCACCCACCCCAACCACCCACCCCCCCTCACCTTCATCCTCATCAGCGTTAATTAAGGGAAGGTCACACACCCCCACCCCCACCCTCAACCCTCAACCCCCAGCCCACACACACACACACACACACACACACCCTCCTCGCTCTCCTTAACATAATAAATCACCTCGGGGCATAGACGCCCACACTAAGGCCCCCCTGAGCCCCCTCCGTGGCCCTCCAGATGTTTGTTTATCAATAATAAATAAACAATAATAATAATAATAATAATAAATAATAAACAGGCTCCACAGGGCCTGAGCGAGGGAGAGGAGGGCGGCTGTGGGGAGGTGGGCGCGAGGGCATCCATTGCGCTGCTCCTCCCTCAGTCTTCATTGTGTCTGTGACAGCTGCATTAATGACGCGCTCGCACAGATTCAACCAAATCCAACTATTTCATCACTGATCACTGATGAATTTACCAGCAGCAGATCCAACCGCTGAATCCCCAGCGCTCAATAGATCATGAGTCGTTGAGCTTAGACAAAAAAAAATGGCTCCTTCAGCAAATAACATGGATCTGAGGACTAACTGGGAGACATGTTGTGGGTATTCCACCTGTCAACTGAGTCAACTGAACTCCCTTTACTCCTCCACCATCAGCTGTAATGCCACACTGTGTCCTCAGAGGATTGAAGTACTGTAGATCATAAATGTCCTGCACTGATAACCTCTGAAGTGTTCGTTTTTTCTACACCTGAAATAGATCATAAATGTACCACACTGATAACCTCTGAAGTACGTGTTCATCTTCTTCTCTTTTTTTTTTAAGTATATTTTTTTGGCTTTTGTGCCTTTAATTTTGACAGGACAGTAGAGAGAGACAGGAAGCAAATGGGTGAGAGAGTCGGGGTGGGATCCGGAAAGGACCTTG